>NC_088403.1:3279000-3376500 GCF_034236695.1 Oncorhynchus nerka
TTGAGGTTGATACAGTATGTTCATTAAGGACAGGGTATGTAAGTGACTAGGCATAAGTTTGGTAATAATAATATAGTATGTTCATGAAGGCAGGGTAAAGTGACTAGGCATAAGGATAGATAATGTATTTGAGGGTGATACAGTATGTTCATTAAGGCAGGGTAAAGTGACTAGGCATAAGGATAGGTAATAATAATGTATTTGAGGTTGATACAGTATGTTCATCTCCGTCGGCGCCATCTTGGCATTAAAACCAAGAAGAGTAATTTAGTAATTTTTCCTAAAATATAATTAAGTCAATTTGTTTTGTCAGTCGAATAATGAATTAGACGAATTGTCAAAATGACGAAAAGGTTGGCGCCTTTCACATTTGTAGTAAACACTGACATAATTGTCCATAACTATTCTCTTCCCAACAGCAGAAACAGACAGATTTTTATCCATAACTATTCTCTTCCCAACAGCAGAAACAGACATAGGCTTGTCCTACCAACACATTTTATCCATCATATAGAAGAAGAACGTTATATTTTTTTCAGGCGCTCTGATCTAGAGTGACTTAATCGCATATGCTTTCAGACTGGTCCCCCGTGGGAATCGGAACCCACAACCTGGCATTGCAAGCGCCACGCTCTACCAACTGAGCCCCATGGTGAAAATAGATATGATTTATCTGAAACCCGCCAGGGTTGTGGGTTCGATTCCCCCAGGGAAATAGTATGAAAAGAAGTCTGAAAATGATATGTACTTACTAAGTCACTCTGAGCTAAAGGGAATATTATTGTAATACTGAAATACTATGAAGTGAACGAACTAAAGGAAGTCAGAAAAGAAAGAAGAGATTTCTGTTTAGGGGGCGTGTCTAAATACACCAAAACTTGAGTAACCTGGGTAACCTGGGTAACCGAAATTGAACTTGAATTGAACCAAAACAAAAAAAGTTTAAATAAGGGTCATTGAACACGTTTATGGAAGGTTTACTGAAATGATCAATCACCTACCCTACGTTCTAGTTGTTTTCCTATTCAATTGTATATCAAATTATACATTTTTAAGGTGATTGTTATAAGAGCTTACCAGGTGTGGTGGAGTTTGGTTCTGGGCCTCCTTCAGAGACTCCTGGTAGCGTTGATGTGTTCTCTGGAGAAACATCATGATGTCTGGAGGACCCTGGACTGTTCTGATCAGCACCTGGTTCATACACACATTTACACTGTTATACAGAGCAACTTATCTTAAGATAGCTAGACGACAACCACGTATCACAGTCATAGTAAGTAAATCTTCATGGTATTGGTTTTATTTCATTTATTTTCTTTTCACCCGCAGCATGGGGATGACTCTGTCCAGGTATAGCACCTCCTGGTGGCAGAAGTCAGCATAGCAGTGGGCAGGCAGACGTCTGGAATACATCCTCTGAGGAAGGCTGAGTAGAGGATCTCATCTGCTACTCTCTCACTGGTCTCCACAGGACGTCATAAATACTCACCTCTTCAACCAGCTCTGGGGGAGGGAGGGAGGGAGGGAGGGAGGGAGGGAGGGAGGGGAGGGAGGGGAGGAGGGAGGGAGGGAGGGAGGGATTTTTAAAAAAATTGCTTTGGTGTGGTGTTCACAAGTATGTTGCCCATTTTAGCAACGCTTTGTCCAAAACTCAAAACAGTTCATCAAAAAGACAGTTGTTTCAAAACTCTGAGCACATTTTTTTTTATTGACTATTACAAGACACAAAAAATCAAACAGTCACTTACTCACCAAACTTAATCAGTTTTTATCTAGAAATACATGTTTCACATTGCAATACATGTTCATAAAAAATGTAAATGCTTTTCACAATGGAACCCACTTCTACTATCTCGAACAGTCTACTATCTAGAACAGTCTACTATCCACTATCTAGAACAGTCTACTATCTACTATCTAGAACAGTCTACTATCTACTATCTAGAACAGTCTACTATCTACTATCTAGAACAGTCTACTATCTAGAACATAGTATCTACTATCTAGAACAGTCTATCTAGAACAGTCTACTATCTACTATCTAGAACAGTCTACTATCTATTATCTAGAACAGTCTACTATCTACTATCTAGAACAGTCTACTATCTAGAACAGTCTACTATCTATTATCTAGAACAGTCTACTATCTACTATCTGTAACAGTCTACTATCTAGAACAGTCTACTATCTATTATCTAGAACAGTCTACTATCTACTATCTAGAACAGTCTACTATCTACTATCTAGAACAGTCTACTATCTATTATCTAGAACAGTCTACTATCTACTATCTGGAACAGTCTACTATCTGCTATCTAGAACAGTCTAATATCTGCTATCTAGAACAGCCTACTATCCACTATCTAGAACAGTCTAATATCTGCTATCTAGAACAGCCTACTATCTACTATCTAGAACAGTCTACTATCTATTATCTAGAACAGTCTACTATCTACTATCTGGAACAGTCTACTATCTGCTATCTAGAACAGTCTACTATCTACTATCTAGAACAGTCTGCTATCTAGAACAGTCTACTATCTAGAACAGTCTACTATCTACTATCTAGAACAGTCTACTATCTACTATCTAGAACAGTCTACTATCTATTATCTAGAACAGTCTACTATCTACTATCTAGAACAGTCTACTATCTAGAACAGTCTACTATCTAGAACAGTCTACTATCTACTATCTAGAACAGTCTACTATCTATTATCTAGAACAGTCTACTATCTACTATCTATAACAGTCTACTACCTACTATCTAGAACAGTCTACTATCTACTATCTAGAACAGTCTGGTCAGCTTGCTGATGAACAGAATGCTTTCAGAAATCCAGAGTGTTTGACGTGATTTTGTTGTTATGTAACTTCAATTGATTGACCGGTGCGACAATCGACTCCAGGGGTGAAACAGCTTGCCTCTGTTGAGGGAAAATATATGTTGCTGAAGGGAGGGAAATCCATTTTCATTTAAGAGACCCTGGAGTGTGAACTAGTTCTATGGTAGTTCATTCACCAGTAGGAAGTTAGCTACATTAAATTCAGCAGTAGTTCTATGGTAGTTAATTCAGCAGTGGGAAGTTAGCTACATTAAACTAGTTCTATGGTAGTTAATTCACCAGTGGGAAGTTAGCAACATTAAACTAGTTCTATAGGTAGTTAATTCAACAGTAGGAAGTTAGCTACATTAAACTAGTTCTATGGTAGTTAATTCACCAGGGAAGTTAGCTACATTAAATTAAATTCAACAGAAGTTAGCTACATTAAACCAAAACAGCTGTATTGTTTAATTGGTAGAATGTTTTTGTGTTCTAATTTAGATTTGAATAGCAGAGTAGACTAATAATATGCTCTATGTTTTTGTCAAAGCTACAGGGAAAGTGGTCAAAATCACATTGTTTAGAGTGAATAGACTGTTGGAAGTCAGATTTAAAATGGGAGATTTAAATCAAGGGATATTTAGAATGTTGAAGAAATCCCATTAAAGAGGAAGAGGTTTTCTAGGAGGACAAAAAGCGTAATAGTTTAAAAACAATTCCAGATCGGTCAACACGTTTTAAAGGGCATTACAGGTGAAGATGACAGCTGTTCACTTCTAAATGTCAGAGCGCCATTCAACAAGGAGCTGCACCTGTTACATAATTAACTTATTATCTAGCCGAGGCAATGGGTCAAGACATTCCTACCTCTCTCGTGTGTTTTCTTCTGACTTGGCAATGATGCTAAACCAGATCTAAAAGAAAATGAAATAAAAAAATACATGAATGTAATTGAGTGTTAATATGGTCTCTGTTAAAAACGTGTCCAGATACAAGACAGTGTTAGACCTGCTACCTTGTCTCCATAGAACACACATAGAACCTCAGCTCTCCACAGGACACGTCATTCCAGCCCTGCCCACCTGTTGTCAAGACAAATCAAACTTCAGTTATTTCAATGTGCTCAGAGAGAGTGTGTGTGTGTGTGTGTGTGTGTGTGTGTGTACCTCCAGTGTGTAGCTCCATACAGTTCTCCCCTGTCCAGAGTTACTGGGCTCATCCTCCTCCCAGTAGAAACTGTCAACAGCTGAGCCGTCACTCACAGCCACATCCCCTCCTTATCACAGAAACACATTGTTTGATGGATTGAAACCACTTCATTGTTTTTAAACAGAAAGTACCTTGAGCTTTTTGCCTCTGTAAACTGTAGACATTTGACAGACTGGTTGACAGACTGACTGACTGACTGATTAATTATTGACCCAGTGTACCTGAGCTGCATCGTAGCTTCCTATCCAGACCGGCTGGTCTGTGTGTCTCCTGACCAGATCCTGGACAAACACCTGTTGACCCGGGCTGTGAACCGACACCAGGTTCCCTCTGTGCTGGGAGCAGTACAACTAGAGAGACAGTCAGAGAACACTGTGTTAGCCCGCTGAGCTAAAGCCCTGGCAGTACCTCAGGGAGCGAAGATCAATGCAGACTAGAATTGGGAATTTCCTTAATTAAATGTGTGCTAGTCTTGTGACTTGTGGTTGTGAAATAGTAATAGCTGTAGTAGTGACAGCAGTAGAAGTGATAATATTGGTGACAGAAGTAGTACTAGTAGTCGTTTTTAATTTAATTAGAATTTAAAGTATAACATTTTATGTGATTTTATATTCATTCTTTTACCATGGATTTGCCATAAATCAATGCCTAACCAACTCTACTACACAACAGAACAAGTTGACCTTTGGTTTCTCAGTCTCCTCCCAATTACAAGCGTTACCTCTGCAGTGGCCCAGGTGGCCCAGACGGGGTAGAAGGAGAAGCAGCGATGCTCATTCTGATGCCACCCAGCTGGGCATGGTGACTGGGAGTCCACCCCTTCCACCTCCTCCTCTGTAGTGTTCACCACCCCGGGGCAGCATCCAGCCCTGGAACAACAACACACACCGACAGTATGTACTGTTCAAGAGCTGTGCTTGACTTAGTTTACCTGGTACATTGGAAGCAATTAAGGAATAATCCCAAAAGTGCAAACTAAGCTAGATCAAGTAGCACCTCAAATACTGTATAGCATCTAGAGTTGGGTTTGACGAGATACAATGCTATTTACTGTAAACAAATTGACAACAGACTTTCAGCAGGCGTCAACATGCACAGCGTTTACACAGATGGTTGATGATTGGCTGAGTGAAATTAATGATAAACAGATTGTTGGAGTTGTTTTGTTAGACTTCAGTGCAGTTTTTGACATTATCAATCGAGTCTGATGCTGGAAAAACGTCTTTACACCTCCTACTATAATGTGGATAAATAGTTACCTGTTTAAATAAATAACAATTTGTTCTTAACTCACCTGCCGAGTTAAATGAAGGTTAAATCAAATAGAGAAATCATTCAATTAAACTATTTACACACACACACACTGTTTAATTTCAAGTTTCATATTCACCTGTTGCCAGGTGCAGAGCCATTACTATACAACAAAGCAGCAGAGACATTCTGCCAACCGATCTACAGAGGAAACAATGATAGTACATTACATAACAACTTAACTCTACATTTAATAACCTCTAATAGTGTTAAAGGGATCCTGGATACCATTTTAATGTCTCCGTGTGCATTGTGAAGGAAGGTAGTGGTTGTTTCACGAGCAAATGCTATTTAGCATTAGCACAATAACTGGAAGTCTACAGGTATGGTAGCATTGCTAATGTACCTGTAGACTTCCAGTCATTGAACTAGAATCGTACATTATGCATTTAACATAACTTATTTTAAAATGAACTCGCATAACATGACAAACGTAACACACATGAACTTTTAAGTGACATAAGTTAACATGAGCAGCTCCATCTGTAACATAGCACATTACCTGGACATGAATCAGAGAATGTTGAGAGTAACACAGTGACAGTAGTAGTAGTAGCTTGGTCTTGGTAGAGTAGCTCAGAATCAGAGAATGTTGAGAGTACCTGAGCTGGCTAGTAACACAGTGACAGTAGTAGTAGTAGCTTGGTCTTGGTAGTGTAGCTCAGAATCAGAGAATGTTGAGAGTACCTGAGCTGGCTAGTAACACAGTGACAGTAGTAGTAGTAGCTTGGTCTTGGTAGTGTAGCTCAGAATCAGAGAGTGTTGAGAGTACCTGAGCTGGCTAGTAACACAGTGACAGTAGTAGTAGTAACTTGGTCTTGGTGGCTCAGAATCAGAGAATGTTGAGAGTACCTGAGCTGGCTACTGCTTCTGGCTTGGATTAGTCACTGTTGAGGAGGAGGAGTGAAATGAGATGATGTGAGGAGAAGAGATGAGGAAATGATGAGGTACTGCAGAACAGCAACCAGCCCATATCCTCCTCTCTACACTAGTGGTTGTGTCCTAAAAGCCTCAGCCCTGCCCACTCTCATTATCAGTCAGACTAGAACCAACACAACAACCTGCTAGTTCTAACAACACATCTCCTGTTCTGACAGACTAGAATCACATCAACAACCTGCTAGTTCTAACACCACATCTCCTGCTCTGACAGACTAGAACCACATCAACAACCTGCTAGTTCTAACACCACATCTCCTGCTCTGACAGACTAGAACCACATCAACAACCTGCTAGTTCTAACAACACATCTCCTGTTCTGACAGACTAGAATCACATCAACAACCTGCTAGTTCTAACAACACATCTCCTGTTCTGACAGACTAGAATCACATCAACAACCTGCTAGTTCTAACAACACATCTCCTGTTCTGAAAGACTAGAATCATATCAACAACCTGCTAGTTCTAACAACACATCTCCTGTTCTGACAGACTAGAACCACATCAACAACCTGCTAGTTCCAACAACACATCTCCTGCTCTGACAGACTAGAATCAACATCAACAACCTGCTGAGTTCTAACAACACATCTCCTGTTCTGACAGACTAGAATCACATCAACAACCTGCTAGTTCTAACAACACATCTCCTGCTCTGACAGACTAGAACCACATCAACAACCTGCTAGTTCTAACAACACATCTCCTGTTCTGACAGACTAGAACCACATCAACAACCTGCTAGTTCTAACAACACATCTCCTGTTCTGACAGACTAGAATCACATCAACAACCTGCTAGTTCTAACCCAACACATCTCCTGTTCAACACATCTCCTGTTCTGACAGACTAGAACCACATCAACAACCTGCTAGTTCTAACAACACATCTCCTGTTCTGACAGACTAGAATCACATCAACAACCTGCTAGTTCTAACAACACATCTCCTGTTCTGACAGACTAGAACCACATCAACAACCTGCTAGTTCTAACAACACATCTCCTGTTCTGACAGACTAGAACTCTCCTGTTCTGAGAACAACACATCTCCTGCTCTGACAGACTAGAATCACATCAACAACCTGCTAGTTCTAACAACACATCTCCTGCTCTGACAGACTAGAATCACATCAACAACCTGCTAGTTCTAACAACACATCTCCTGTTCTGACAGACTAGAACCACATCAACAACCTGCTAGTTCTAACAACACATCTCCTGCTCTGACAGACTAGAATCACATCAACAACCTGCTAGTTCTAACAACACATCTCCTGTTCTGACAGACTAGAACCACATCAACAACCTGCTAGTTCTAACAACACATCTCCTGTTCTGACAGACTAGAATCACATCAACAACCTGCTAGTTCTAACAACACATCTCCTGTTCTGACAGACTAGAATCACATCAACAACCTGCTAGTTCTAACAACACATCTCCTGCTCTGACAGACTAGAATCACATCAACAACCTGCTAGTTCTCTCCTGTTCTGACAGACTAGAACAACACATCTCCTGTTCTGACAGACTAGAACCACATCAACAACCTGCTAGTTCTAACAACCATCTCCTGCTGAGACTTCAACAACCTGCTAGTTCTAACAACACATCTCCTGTTCTGACAGACTAGAATCACATCAACAACCTGCTAGTTCTAACAACACATCTCCTGTTCTGACAGACTAGAATCACATCAACAACCTGCTAGTTCTAACAACACATCTCCTGTTCTGACAGACTAGAATCACATCAACAACCTGCTAGTTCTAACAACACATCTCCTGTTCTGACAGACTAGAATCACATCAACAACCTGCTCAACACATCTCCTGTTCTGACAGACTAGAATCACATCAACAACCTGCTAGTTCTAACAACACATCTCCTGCTCTGACAGACTAGAATCACATCAACAACCTGCTAGTTCTAACAACACATCTCCTGCTCTGACAGACTAGAATCACATCAACAACCTGCTAGTTCTAACAACACATCTCCTGTTCTGACAGACTAGAACCACATCAACAACCTGCTAGTTCTAACAACACATCTCCTGTTCTGACAGACTAGAATCACATCAACAACCTGCTAGTTCTAACAACACATCTCCTGTTCTGACAGACTAGAATCACATCAACAACCTGCTAGTTCTAACAACACATCTCCTGTTCTGACAGACTAGAACCACATCAACAACCTGCTAGTTCTAACAACACATCTCCTGTTCTGACAGACTAGAACCACATCAACAACCTGCTAGTTCTAACAACACATCTCCTGTTCTGACAGACTAGAATCACATCAACAACCTGCTAGTTCTAACAACACATCTCCTGTTCTGACAGACTAGAACCACATCAACAACCTGCTAGTTCCAACAACACATCTCCTGCTCTGACAGACTAGAATCACATCAACAACCTGCTAGTTCTAACAACACATCTCCTGTTCTGACAGACTAGAATCACATCAACAACCTGCTAGTTCTAACAACACATCTCCTGTTCTGACAGACTAGAATCACATCAACAACCTGCTAGTTCTAACACCACATCTCCTGCTCTGACAGACTAGAATCACATCAACAACCTGCTAGTTCTAACAACACATCTCCTGTTCTGACAGACTAGAATCACATCAACAACCTGCTAGTTCTAACAACACATCTCCTGTTCTGAAAGACTAGAATCATATCAACAACCTGCTAGTTCTAACACCACATCTCCTGCTCTGACAGACTAGAATCACATCAACAACCTGCTAGTTCCAACAACACATCTCCTGTTCTGACAGACTAGAACCACATCAACAACCTGCTAGTTCTAACAACACATCGCCTGTTCTGACAGACTAGAATCACATCAACAACCTGCTACCTGCTAGTTCTAACAACACATCTCCTGTTCTGACAGACTAGAATCACATCAACAACCTGCTAGTTCTAACAACACATCTCCTGTTCTGACAGACTAGAACCACATCAACAACCTGCTAGTTCTAACAACACATCTCCTGTTCTGACAGACTAGAATCACATCAACAACCTGCTAGTTCTAACAACACATCTCCTGTTCTGACAGACTAGAACCACATCAACAACCTGCTAGTTCTAACAACACATCTCCTGCTCTGACAGACTAGAATCACATCAACAACCTGCTAGTTCTAACAACACATCTCCTGTTCTGACAGACTAATCACATCAACAACCTGAATCACATCTCCTGTTCTGACAGACTAGAATCACATCAACAACCTGCTAGTTCTAACAACACATCTCCTGTTCTGACAGACTAGAATCACATCAACAACCTGCTAGTTCTAACCACATCTCCTGTTCTGAAGACTAGAATCATATCAACAACCTGCTAGTTCTAACACCACATCTCCTGCTCTGACAGACTAGAATCACATCAACAACCTGCTAGTTCTAACAACACATCTCCTGTTCTGACAGACTAGAACCACATCAACAACCTGCTAGTTCTAACAACACATCTCCTGTTCTGACAGACTAGAATCACATCAACAACCTGCTAGTTCTAACAACACATCTCCTGCTCTGACAGACTAGAATCACATCAACAACCTGCTAGTTCTAACAACACATCTCCTGTTCTGACAGACTAGAACCACATCAACAACCTGCTAGTTCTAACAACACATCTCCTGTTCTGACAGACTAGAATCACATCAACAACCTGCTAGTTCTAACAACACATCTCCTGTTCTGACAGACTAGAATCACATCAACAACCTGCTAGTTCTAACAACACATCTCCTGCTCTGACAGACTAGAATCACATCAACAACCTGCTAGTTCTAACAACACATCTCCTGCTCTGACAGACTAGAATCACATCAACAACCTGCTAGTTCTAACAACACATCTCCTGTTCTGACAGACTAGAACCACATCAACAACCTGCTAGTTCTAACAACACATCTCCTGTCTGACAGACTAAATCACATCAACAACCTGCTAGTTCTAACAACACATCTCCTGTTCTGAAAGACTAGAATCATATCAACAACCTGCTAGTTCTAACACCACATCTCCTGCTCTGACAGACTATAATCACATCAACAACCTGCTAGTTCTAACAACACATCTCCTGTTCTGACAGACTAGAACCACATCAACAACCTGCTAGTTCTAACAACACATCTCCTGTTCTGACAGACTAGAATCACATCAACAACCTGCTAGTTCTAACAACACATCTCCTGCTCTGACAGACTAGAATCACATCAACAACCTGCTAGTTCTAACAACACATCTCCTGTTCTGACAGACTAGAACCACATCAACAACCTGCTAGTTCTAACAACACATCTCCTGTTCTGACAGACTAGAACCACATCAACAACCTGCTAGTTCTAACAACACATCTCCTGTTCTGACAGACTAGAACCACATCAACAACCTGCTAGTTCTAACAACACATCTCCTGTTCTGAAAGACTAGAATCATATCAACAACCTGCTAGTTCTAACAACACATCTCCTGTTCTGACAGACTAGAACCACATCAACAACCTGCTAGTTCGAACAACACATCTCCTGCTCTGACAGACTAGAATCACATCAACAACCTGCTAGTTCTAACAACACATCTCCTGTTCTGACAGACTAGAATCACATCAACAACCTGCTAGTTCTAACAACACATCTCCTGTTCTGACAGACTAGAATCACATCAACAACCTGCTAGTTCTAACAACACATCTCCTGTTCTGACAGACTAGAATCACATCAACAACCTGCTAGTTCTAACAACACATCTCCTGCTCTGACAGACTAGAATCACATCAACAACCTGCTAGTTCTAACAACACATCTCCTGTTCTGACAGACTAGAACCACATCAACAACCTGCTAGTTCTAACAACACATCTCCTGTTCTGACAGACTAGAATCACATCAACAACCTGCTAGTTCTAACAACACATCTCCTGCTCTGACAGACTAGAATCAGCTAGTTCTAACAACACATCTCCTGACAGACTAGAATCACATCAACAACCTGCTAGTTCTAACAACACATCTCCTGTTCTGACAGACTAGAACCACATCAACAACCTGCTAGTTCTAACAACAACCTGTTCTGACAGACTAGAATCACATCAACACATCTCAACACATCTCCTGTTCTGACAGACTAGAATCACATCAACAACCTGCTAGTTCTAACAACACATCTCCTGCTCTGACAGACTAGAATCACATCAACAACCTGCTAGTTCTAACAACACATCTCCTGTTCTGACAGACTAGAACCACATCAACAACCTGCTAGTTCTAACAACACATCTCCTGTTCTGACAGACTAGAATCACATCAACAACCTGCTAGTTCTAACAACACATCTCCTGCTCTGACAGACTATAATCACATCAACAACCTGCTAGTTCTAACAACACATCTCCTGTTCTGACAGACTAGAACCACATCAACAACCTGCTAGTTCTAACAACACATCTCCTGTTCTGACAGACTAGAACCACATCAACAACCTGCTAGTTCTAACAACACATCTCCTGTTCTGACAGACTAGAACCACATCAACAACCTGCTAGTTCTAACAACACATCTCCTGTTCTGAAAGACTAGAATCATATCAACAACCTGCTAGTTCTAACAACACATCTCCTGTTCTGACAGACTCAAACAACCTGCTAGTTCTAACAACACATCTCCTGTTCTGACAGACTAGAACCACATCAACAACCTGCTAGTTCGAACAACACATCTCCTGATCTGACAGACTAGAATCACATCAACAACCTGCTAGTTCTAACAACACATCTCCTGTTCTGACAGACTAGAATCACATCAACAACCTCTCCTGTTCTGAAGACTAGTTCAACAACCTAACAACACATCTCCTGTTCTGAAAGACTAGAATCACATCAACAACCTGCTAGTTCTAACAACACATCTCCTGCTCTGACAGACTAGAACCACATCAACAACCTGCTAGTTCTAACAACACATCTCCTGTTCTGACAGACTAGAACCACATCAACAACCTGCTAGTTCTAACAACACATCTCCTGTTCTGACAGACTAGAATCACATCAACAACCTGCTAGTTCTAACAACACATCTCCTGTTCTGACAGACTAGAATCACATCAACAACCTGCTAGTTCTAACAACACATCTCCTGTTCTGACAGACTAGAACCACATCAACAACCTGCTAGTTCTAACAACACATCTCCTGTTCTGACAGACTAGAACCACATCAACAACCTGCTAGTTCTAACAACACATCTCCTGTTCTGACAGACTAGAACCACATCAACAACCTGCTAGTTCTAACAACACATCTCCTGTTCTGAAGACTAGAATCATATCAACAACCTGCTAGTTCTAACAACACATCTCCTGTTCTGACAGACTAGAATCACATCAACAACCTGCTAGTTCTAACAACACATCTCCTGCTCTGACAGACTAGAATCACATCAACAACCTGCTAGTTCTAACAACACATCTCCTGTTCTGACAGACTAGAATCACATCAACAACCTGCTAGTTCTAACAACACATCTCCTGTTCTGACAGACTAGAATCACATCAACAACCAACAACCTGCAACTAACAACACATCTCCTGCTGACAGACTTCTAACAACACATCTCCTGTTCTGACAGACTAGAATCACATCAACAACCTGCTAGTTCACATAACAACACATCTCCTGTTCTGACAGACTAGAATCACATCAACAACCTGCTAGTTCTAACAACACATCTCCTGTTCTGACAGACTAGAATCACATCAACAACCTGCTAGTTCTAACACCACATCTCCTGCTCTGACAGACTATAATCACATCAACAACCTGCTAGTTCTAACAACACATCTCCTGTTCTGACAGACTAGAACCACATCAACAACCTGCTAGTTCTAACAACACATCTCCTGTTCTGACAGACTAGAATCACATCAACAACCTGCTAGTTCTAACAACACATCTCCTGTTCTGACAGACTAGAATCACATCAACAACCTGCTAGTTCTAACAACACATCTCCTGTTCTGACAGACTAGAACCACATCAACAACCTGCTAGTTCTAACAACACATCTCCTGTTCTGACAGACTAGAATCCAGACAACAACCTAGAACAACACATCACATCAACAACCTGCTAGTTCTAACAACACATCTCCTGTTCTGAAAGACTAGAATCACATCAACAACCTGCTAGTTCTAACAACCATCTCCTGCTGAAAGTTCACACATCTCCTGTTCTGACAGACTAGAACCACATCAACAACCTGCTAGTTCTCTCCTGCTCTGACAGACTAGAATCACATCAACAACCTGCTAGTTCTAACAACACATCTCCTGTTCTGACAGACTAGAATCACATCAACAACCTGCTAGTTCTAACAACACATCTCCTGTTCTGACAGACTAGAATCACATCAACAACCTGCTAGTTCTAACAACACATCTCCTGTTCTGACAGACTAGAATCACATCAACAACCTGCTAGTTCTAACAACACATCTCCTGCTCTGACAGACTAGAACCACATCAACAACCTGCTAGTTCTAACAACACATCTCCTGTTCTGACAGACTAGAACCAATCAACAACCTGCTAGTTCTAACACCATCTCCTGCTGAGTTCTAATCAACAACCTGCTATCTCCACATCTCCTGTTCTGACAGACTAGAACCACATCAACAACCTGCTAGTTCGAACAACACATCTCCTGCTCTGACAGACTAGAATCACATCAACAACCTGCTAGTTCTAACAACACATCTCCTGTTCTGACAGACTAGAATCACATCAACAACCTGCTAGTTCTAACAACACATCTCCTGTTCTGACAGACTAGAATCACATCAACAACCTGCTAGTTCTAACAACACATCTCCTGTTCTGACAGACTAGAATCACATCAACAACCTGCTAGTTCTAACAACACATCTCCTGTTCTGAAAGACTAGAATCTGAGTTCTAACACCACATCTCCTGACTGACAGACTAGAATCACATCAACAACCTGCTAGTTCTAACAACACATCTCCTGTTCTGACAGACTAGAATCACATCAACAACCTGCTAGTTCTAACAACACATCTCCTGTTCTGACAGACTAGAATCACATCAACAACCTGCTAGTTCTAACAACACATCTCCTGTTCTGACAGACTAGAATCACATCAACAACCTGCTAGTTCTAACAACACATCTCCTGTTCTGACAGACTAGAATCACATCAACAACCTGCTAGTTCTAACAACACATCTCCTGTTCTGACAGACTAGAATCACATCAACAACCTGCTAGTTCTAACAACACATCTCCTGTTCTGAACTAGAATCACATCAACAACCTGCCTAACAACACATCTCCTGTTCTGACAGACTAGAATCACATCAACAACCTGCTAGTTCTAACAACACATCTCCTGTTCTGACAGACTAGAATCACATCAACAACCTGCTAGTTCTAACAACACATCTCCTGTTCTGACAGACTAGAACCACATCAACAACCTGCTAGTTCTAACAACACATCTCCTGTTCTGACAGACTAGAATCACATCAACAACCTGCTAGTTCAACAACATCTCCTGTTCTGAAAGACTAGAATCATATCAACAACCTGCTAGTTCTAACACATCTCCTGTTCTGACATCTCAACTGCTCTTCAGACAACACATCTCCTGACAGACTAGAATCACATCAACAACCTGCTAGTTCTAACAACACATCTCCTGTTCTGACAGACTAGAACCACATCAACAACCTGCTAGTTCTAACAACACATCTCCTGTTCTGACAGACTAGAATCACATCAACAACCTGCTAGTTCTAACAACACATCTCCTGCTCTGACAGACTAGAATCACATCAACAACCTGCTAGTTCTAACAACACATCTCCTGTTCTGACAGACTAGAACAGACTAACAACACATCTCCTGTTCTGACAGACTAGAACCACATCAACAACCTGCTAGTTCTAACAACACATCTCCTGTTCTGACAGACTAGAACCACATCAACAACCTCAACTAACCTCTCCTGTTCTGAAACAACACATCTCCTGTTCTGACAGACTAGAATCACATCAACAACCTCAACAACCTGCTAGTTCTAACAACACATCTCCTGTTCTGACAGACTAGAATCACATCAACAACCTGCTAGTTCTAACAACCTGCTACATCTCCTGTTCTGACAGACTCTCAACAACCTGCTAGTTCTGAACAGACAGACTAGAACCACATCAACAACCTGCTAGTTCTAACAACACATCTCCTGTTCTGACAGACTAGAATCACATCAACAACCTGCTGAGTTCTAACAACCTGCTACATCTCCTGTTCTGACAGACTAAACCACATCAACAACCTGCTAGTTCTAACAACACATCTCCTGTTCTGACAGACTAGAATCACATCAACAACCTGCTAGTTCTAACAACACATCTCCTGTTCTGACAGACTAGAATCACATCAACAACCTGACAACACATCTCCTGACAGACTAGAATCACATCAACAACCTGCTAGTTCTAACAACACATCTCCTGCTCTGACAGACTAGAATCACATCAACAACCTGCTAGTTCTAACAACACATCTCCTGTTCTGACAGACTAGAACCACATCAACAACCTGCTAGTTCTAACAACACATCTCCTGTTCTGACAGACTAGAATCACATCAACAACCTGCTAGTTCTAACAACACATCTCCTGTTCTGACAGACTAGAATCACATCAACAACCTGCTAGTTCTAACAACACATCTCCTGCTCTGACAGACTAGAATCACATCAACAACCTGCTAGTTCTAACAACACATCTCCTGTTCTGACAGACTAGAATCACATCAACAACCTGCTAGTTCTAACAACACATCTCCTGTTCTGACAGACTAGAATCACATCAACAACCTGCTAGTTCTAACAACACATCTCCTGTTCTGAAAGACTAGAATCATATAAACAACCTGCTAGTTCTAACAACACATCTCCTGTTCTGACAGAAGACACAGAGAAAACCGCTCAGACACACACTAACCTTAAGTAAGGTCACTCTCTCTCTCTCTCTCTCTCTCTCTCTGTTTTACACTTAAAAATTATAGTGCATGTAAATGAACGAAGCAATTGTTTGCAAAAAAAACTACATCTTTGCATCCGAACAAATGATTATTTAGGATTGAAAAAGGACTTCAGGCTACTCTTGAATGTCTGCAACCAGATAGATGTATTGACAAATGATGATGGACCTGCAAATTGATTTGGACAACCAAATCAGTCCAAAAAACGGTCTCTCTGTTATCTCAGCTCACTGGTCACCATAACAACACCCACCCGTAGCACGCGCTCCTGCAGGTATATCTCGCTGGTCATCCCCAATGCCAACACCTCCTTTGACCGCCTTTCCTTTCAGTTCTCTGCTGCCAATGACTGACAAAAATTGCACAAAAAATAACTTTAATCAGCAGCTATCTGATCAGCTTACCGATCACTGCAGCTGTACATAGCCCATCTATAAACAGCCCATCCAACTACCTACCTACCTCATCCCCATAGTTTTTTACTTTTTTGTTCTTTTGCACACCAGTATTTCTACTTTTACATAATCTCCACATCTATCACTCCAGTGTTAATTTGCTCAATTGTAATTACTTTGCTACTATGGCCTATTTATTTATTTGCCTCCTTACTCCATTTGTATATATATTTTTCTATTGTGTTATTGACAGTACATGTGTTTATCCCATGTGTAACTGTGTTGTTTTGCTTTTGTTTTAACTTGGCCAGGTGGCAGTTGTAACTGGCCTTCCTGGTTAAATAAGGTGGGGGGGGTTGTAGGGGTGGAGAAGAAAAACAACATTCCATATGCCACAATCAACAGCCTGATCAACTCTAGGTGAAGGAGATGTTTGTGGCAAATGATGGTCACACCAGATACTGACTAGTTGTCTGATCCAAGCCCCTACCTTTTTAAAAGTCATCTTTGACTAACAGATACATATCTGTATTTCTAGTCATGTGAAATCAACAGATTAGTGCCTGGTGAATTTATTTCCATTGACTGGTTTCCATAAGAACTGTAGCTCAGTAAAATCAATTTAAATTGTTGCATGTTGAGTTGATATTGTTTGTTCAATGTAGTTATAACTATTTGTTGTCATATTATAATCTTGTGTATATAATTTGTTTTCAGGTATTTTCAATTTGAACTTGTTATCCTCAATAATTCTAAATGGATTATATAAACATGTGGTTGTATTGGTTTTAAATGGTTTTAAATTGGTTTTAAATGGTCAAATCTTATCCCCTAGCGGGTCACTGAACACACCTTCCATGTCATTATTTTCCATTGAACCCATAGCCCCTCGTTGATTATCTCTTACATAACATCGATTAGATGGTACAACCTGAATTTAAGGATTTCCCCTTTTGCCTTGTCATTGGCAGGATGCTTTTACACAAGGAAGTGAATCCTCCATATTACCTTTTTAAATATATAAAACAAAATTAATTCTGAACAGTTAGCTAACTGTCCCAACTACACACACACACACACACACACACACACACACACACACACACACACACACACACACACACACACACACACACAGGGAAGTGGCAGTAGAGGGAGCAAAATATTGTTAAGTAGAGAATCACACACGGGCTGAAGTGGCAGTAGAGGGAGCAAAATATTGTTAAGTAGAGAATCACACACGTGCAGAAGGATAATTTGTTTTGCAACCAGAAAAACAGCCAATCGGTTGCGAACAACAAATCAAATCAAATCAAATCCAATCAAATTTTATTCGTCACATACACATGGTTAGCAGATGTTAATGCGAGTGTAGCGAAATGCTTGTGCTTCTAGTTCCGACAATGCAGTAATAACCAACAAGTAATCTAACTAACAATTCCAAGACTACTGTCTTATACATAGTGTAAGGGGATAAAGAATATGTACATAAAGATATATGAATGAGTGATGGTACAGAGCGGAAGAGGCAAGATACAGTAGATGGTATCGAGTACAGTATATACATATGAGATGAGTATGTAAACAAAGTAAACAAAGTGGCATAGTTAAAGTGGCTAGTGATATATTTTACATAATTTCCCATCAATTCCCATTATTAAAGTGGCTGGAGTTGAGTCAGTGTCAGTGTGTTGGCAGCAGCCACTCAATGTTAGTGGTGGCTGTTTAACAGTCTGATGGCCTTGAGATAGAAGCTGTTTTTCAGTCTCTCGGTCCCAGCTTTGATGCACCTGGACTGACCTCGCCTTCTGGATGATAGCGGGGTGAACAGGCAGTGGTTCGGTGGTTGATGTCCTTGATGATCTTTATGGCCTTCCTGTAACATCGGGTGGTGTAGGTGTCCTGGAGGGCAGGTAGTTTGCCCCCGGTGATGCGTTGTGCAGACCTCACTACCCTCTGGAGATCCTTACGGTTGAGGGCGGAGCAGTTGCCGTACCAGGCGGTGACACAGCCCGCCAGGATGCTCTTGATTGTGCATCTGTAGAAGTTTGTGAGTGCTTTTGGTGACAAGCCGAATTTCTTCAGCCTCCTGAGGTTGAAGAGGCGCTGCTGTGCCATCTTCACGATGCTGTCTGTGTGAGTGGACCAATTCAGTTTGTCTGTGATGTGTACGCCGAGGAACTTACATTGCAACTGTGTGCATTTTTTCACTTTCAGTTCACTTCCATAGCTTTGTGAAGTCCATACAACTGTGAATTTTCTGGCCGTCTAACTTTTTTTCCATATTTCTATAAATCTGTTTTTTTGCTTTGTCATTATGGGGTATTGTGTGTAGATTGATGAGGGGGGGATGTAATCCATTTTAGAATGAGTATATGTGACGGTAAACAGAGAATCTACTTTCTTGGGGACCTGAATATCGACTGGTTTTCATCAAGCTGTCGTATGCAATTCATGCACAATTGTCTCAAGGCTTCAACATCCTTCTTTAACCTGTCTCCTCCCCTTCATCTACACTGATTGTAGTGGATTTAGCAAGTCACATCAATAAGGGATCTGAACTTTCACCTGGATTCCCCTGTCAGTTTATGTCATGGAAAGACATGGTGTCCTTAAAGTTTTTACACTCAGTGTAAACGCAACATGTAAAGTGTTGGTTCCGTGTTTCATGAGCTGAAAAAAATACAGGAAATGATCCATGAGCACAAAAAGCTTATTTCTTTCAAATGTCTTTACATCCCTGTGGGTGATTATTTCTCATTTGCCAAGATATTCCATTCACCTGGTAGGTGTGGCATATCAAGAAGCTGATTAAACAACGTGATCGTTACACAGGTGAACATTCTGCTGGGGACAAAAAGACCACCCTAAAAGGCCACCCTAAAATGTGCCACAGATGTCTCAAGTTTTGAGGAAGTGTGCTATTTACATGCTGAGTGCAGGAATGTCAACCAGAGCAGTTGCCAGATAATTTATTGTGAATTCTTCTACCATAAGCCGCCACCAACATCCTTTTAGAGAATCTGGCAGAACAGGTACTGACTAAGCAGGCGGTGTATTTTCTAGCAGCCTAACTTTTTCCAAATTTCTTATGGGGTATCTTTTGTATGTGTTTGAAACAGAGACTTAGATAGATATTGCATAACTGTACTGGCCCCATTAAGGTGTCTGTGAGATCACAGGCAGTGCCATCGAGGCCATCTCCATTCTGAAGTAGTACATTTTGTTCTTCTACTACTTCTATGAGTTGGTAAACAAACTAGAAACGGTGCACACTGCCACCTGGAGGGAGTTGTCTGAACAGGTATAAAGACAAGGTTGGTGATTTACTGCCCCCTGGAGGCTGTTGTCTGAACAGGTATAAAGACAAGGTTGGTGATTTACTGCCCCCTGGAGGGTGTTGTTTGAATGGGTATAAAGACAAGGTTGGTAATTTACTGCCCCCTGGAGGGTGTTGTTTGAATGGGTATAAAGACAAGGTTGGTAATTTACTGCCCCCTGGAGGGTGTTGTCTGAATGGGTATAAAGACCAGGTTGGTAATTTACTGCCCCCTGGAGGGTGTTGTCTGAACGGGTATAAAGACAAGGTTGGTAATTTACTGCCCCCTGGAGGGTGTTGTCTGAATGGGTATAAAGACAAGGTTGGTAATTTACTGCCCCCTGGAGGGTGTTGTCTGAACGGGTATAAAGACCAGGTTGGTAATTTACTGCCCCCTGGAGGGTGTTGTCTGAATGGGTATAAAGACCAGGTTGGTAATTTACTGCCCCCTGGAGGGTGTTGTCTGAACAGGCATAAAGACAAGGATGGTGATTTACTGCCTCCTGGAGGGTGTTGTCTGAACAGGCATAAAGACCAGGTTGGTGTAATACTGCCCCCTGGAGGGTGTTGTCTGAATGGGTTTAAAGACAAGGATGGTGATTGTTATGGGATTTGTTTTAATGAATAATGACTAAATGATGTATACATTTAACGTGGTACGATAACTACCCGAATACTACCCTGTCACTGTATGATTGTATGAATCTTATTAGAATCATAACACTAAATCTAATGTGTGTAGTTTTAGTCAAGAATAAGAACAAGGACTTTTTGTTCCTTGTTAGAAACGAATGGAGCTATCGTCAGACCGGCTGGAATACTGTGTTCCTTACAGGACATCTTGTCCCCACCAATTTGTAAGTCCCTGGATAAGAGCCAAATGTGAGGGAGGGGAGAGACCTTGGGCTTGTAGTAGATTGTTTAACAGGTAGCAGACAATTTGTGAGTAGGAGAATACTTGATAACTATGTTGCCATTGTATCTGAGAGGAGGAGGGACATTTATGAGGAAATGTGAGGTACATAGACCAATGACCAGGAAATGAAAGGCAGAGCTCTTTAAATAAACATTCCTGACAATTGTAGCTGGGCCTCCGTCTGATTCATTACAACCAGTTTCCTACAAATTCTGGGTATCAGGCTGAGTAATCAATTCAAATGGGGTTTATGAACACTGAGAACATAATTCTCTTGATATGATTTACTGCCCCCTGGAGGGAGTTGTTTGAACAGGTATTAAGACAAGGTTGGTGATTTACTGCCCCCTGGAGGGAGTTGTCTGAACAGGTATAAAGACAAGGTTGGTGATTTACTGCCCCCTGGAGGGAGTTGTCTGAACAGGTATAAAGACAAGGTTGGTGATTTTACTGCCCCCTGGAGGGTGTTGTCTGAACAGGTATAAAGACAAGGTTGGTGATTTACTGCCCCCTGGAGGGAGTTGTCTGAACAGGTATAAAGACAAGGTTGGTGATTTACTGCCCCCTGGAGGAGTTGTCTGAACAGGTATAAAGACAAGGTTGGTGATTTTACTGCCCCCTGGAGGGTGTTATCTGAACAGGTATGAAGACAAGGTTGGTGATTTACTGCCCCCTGGAGGGTGTTATCTGAATGGGTATAAAGACAAGGATGGCGATTTACTGCCCCCTGGAGGTGTTGTCTGAACAGGTTATGGTATGTTTCCTCACAAGTATAATTCAGTGGCTGATCCGTCCTGGTGACCTGGATGGAGTTGTGTTCCTTCCTTAAACTTTCAGACGCATGTTATTGTACCACCGCACACGCTCTCAACGCCTGTGTGGTGCACCGACACAATCTCATGAGTCTGATCGCTCCACGTTGGAGCCCATCCCACCTCAAAATAATCGACTTTGTTTGACTTCCAGGCTTGTCGCGATGAATCGCTTACTCAGGGAAGGAGGAGATGTTTCTAACAACGGATCAAATTGTTAAAATGAGTCAATCACATTTACAGAATGTAAACGCTACAGCAAGACATTGGTGGGAAAAATGGAGGAAGAAATTAAAACTACTTTTTCCACATAGCATTAGAACTACAAAACTGACGCTGGCTAGCTAGCTTATTTTCATTGAAATAACATGGCTGGTTAGCTTGCTAGCAATAGTCTTCTGTCTACCATCTAACTAATGGTTGTTTCATTGTGGAACAGAATAGTTCTTTCTACTTGTAATTTGGTTGAGACTAACATTAGTTTAGAAAATCATTGTTTACTTTGTGTGTATTTGTTGTGTAATTGGTTAGCTTTGCTAGTTAGGAAGCTGAGATACATTTGCTAAAGTTGGCTATCTTAGCAATTAGCTAATGTTTTAGTAGAACAGGCTAGCTCCCTGCAGATTCTAGACAATGGAGAATGGGGAATAAGATCTTAAAGTTATTCTGCTGTCCCCATTGGATAACCTTCTGAAGAACCCTTTTGGTTACAAGTAGAACCCTTTTGGTTCCAAGTAGAACCCTTTTGGTTACAAGTAGAACCATTTTGGGTTCCATGTAGAACCCTTTCCACAGAGTGTTCTACATGGAACCCAAAATGGTTCTACTCAACTAAAAAGGGTTCTACTATGGGGACAGATGAAGAACCCTTTTGGGACCCTTCTTTCTAAGAGTGGGTCTAGATGTTGTTCTGAGGGAACGTCCATATTACAGCCACATCATGATGATCATGTATTCAAGCATCTGAAGAGGAGGACAAAGGCCTGCTTTGAATGAGCAAGCTAGAACAATACCAACTATCAGATAAACATGTTCGGGAAAAGCAGGGAGAGAGCAAGCTAGTAGTAGTAACATTATCCTCACATGCTCATAATCTGTATCTGTGTTGTATTTAAGCAATAAGGAAGCTCAGGGGTTTGTTGTGTATGAACAATGTACCAAGGCTAAGGGCTGTTCCTAGCACCACACAACATGGAGTGCCTGGATACAGCCCTTAGCAGGGTATATTGGCCATATACCACAAACCCCAAGGATACCTTATTGCTATTAAAAACAACAACAGTAAACAATGAATATTGACTCATACCCGTGGTATACGGTCTGATATAGCATGGCTTGCTATCTGTCTCATGTTGTAACTATAATCAACATGAACAAGACTGAATTCTGTTGAATCGTCAACTGGTCTAAATTCTTATTATAGGAAGATGTTTCTGTTCAGAATGACATGTTTATGACTGTTCACAGGAATCTCCAAATGCCATGTTGAATGAATACAACGGATGAAGGAGGGGGAGGAAAACAGACAGTTTCTTTCTACCGCACCTTCACCAAGTCATACAATGTTTACTTCATGAACAACTGTTACATCAGAAAAAATACGGAATTATTTTAGTTTATTCTGTTTCTAATTTGTTTTTATGCTGGATGTGAGTAAGTTAGCAGGTCTATAGTATAATGTATTGTTTTGAAACATTTAATAAATATGTATTCAGTCAAAACTCAATTATTATTTTAGGTTTGAGAAAATAATGTGTGTTTTGTGCTCTGTTACTTTTTACATACTGAAAAAGTCTCATTAGTTTAGAGCTAGACGAGGATCGAGGAATGTCGACTGTAAAATGTCTACTACCCTTTTTAAAAGGTTGATTGAAATTAGCACCGTTTTTAAATAGTTTGTTGCTACTGACTAGTGATGAAATGGGCAATATGGAATACATTGGAGGAGGGAGAATGAATGAGAAATCAGAACTTGGACGATGTCAACAAAATGAGTAGGTAAATGTACAGCCTATCAATGACAAAAGAAACAGTGCAGATGTCGCCTTAAGATTCCATCAGATACAGTGCCTTTAAATATTATCTTGAACTTTGCGACCTTTTGCCACATTTCAGGCTTCAAACATAAAGATATAAAACTGTATTTTTTTGTGAAGAATCAACAACAAGTGGGACACAATCATGAAGTGGAACAACATTTATTGGATATTTCAAACTTTTTTAACAAATCAAAAACTGAAAAATTGGGCGTGCAAAATTATTCAGCCCCCTGGTTAATACTTTGTAGCGCCACCTTTTGCTGCGTTACAGCTGTAAGTCGCTTGGGGTATGTCTCTATCAGTTTTGCACATCGAGAGACTGACATTTTTTCCCATTCCTCCTTGTAAAACAGCTCGAGCTCAGTGAGGTTGGATGGAGAGGTTTGTGAACAGCAGTTTTCAGTTCTTTCCACAGATTCTCAATTGGATTCAGGTCTGGACTTTGACTTGGCCATTCTAACACCTGGATATGTTTATTTTTGAACCATTCCATTGTAGATTTTGCTTTATGTTTTGGATCATTGTCTTGTTGGAAGACAAATCTCCATCCCAGTCTCAGGTCTTTTGCAGACTCCATCAGGTTTTCTTCCAGAATGGTCCTGTATTTGGCTCCATCCGTCTTCCCATCAATTTTAACCATCTTCCCTGTCCCTGCTGAAGAAAAGCAGGCCCAAACCATGATGCTGCCACCACCATGTTTGACAGTGGGGATGGTGTGTTCAGGGTGATGAGCTGTGTTGCTTTTACGCCAAACATAACATTTTGCATTGTTGCCAAAAAGTTCAATTTTGGTTTCATCTGACCAGAGCATCTTCTTCCACATGTTTGGTGTGTCTCCCAGGTGGCTTGTGGCAAACTTTAAACAGACACTTTTATGGATATCTTTAAGAAATGGCTTTCTTCTTGCCACTCTTCCATAAAGGCCAGATTTGTGCAATATACGACTGATTGTTGTCCTATGGACAGAGTGTCCCACCTCAGCTGTAGATCTCTGCAGTTCATCCAGAGTGATCATGGGCCTCTTGGCTGCATCTCTGATCAGTCTTCTCCTTGTATGAGCTGAAAGTTTAGAGGGACGGCCAGGTCTTGGTAGATTTGCAGTGGTCTGATACTCCTTCCATTTCAATATTATCGCTTGCACAGTGCTCCTTGGGATGTTTAAAGCTTGGGAAATCTTTTTGTATTCAAATCCGGCTTTAAACTTCTTCACAACAGTATCTCAGACGTGCCTGGTGTGTTCCTTGTTCTTCATGATGCTCTCTGCGGTTTTAACGGACCTCTGAGACTATCACAGTGCAGGTGCATTTATGGAGACTTGATTACACACAGGTGGATTGTATTTATCATCATTAGTCATTTAGGTCAACATTGGATCATTCAGAGATCCTCACTGAACTTCTGGAGAGAGATTGCTGCACTGAAAGTAAAGGGGCTGAATAATTTTGTAGCCTAATTTTTCAGTTTTTGATTTGTTAAAAGGTTTGAAATATCCAATAAATGTTGTTCCACTTCATGATTGTGTCCCACTTGATGTTGATTCTTCACAAAAAATACAGTTTTATATCTTTATGTTTGAAGCCTGAAATGTGGCACAAGGTCGCAAAGTTCAAGGGGCCGAATACTTTCGGCAAGGCACTGTATATATTTACATATTATCTACTGGACAGAGGACTAGCCAGCTATTCTCAAAAAGATTGGTTAGCAACTTGAGCGGTGACGTCTCAGTTCGCAGCACATCGTCACATGGACATAGTTATACACTGAACCAAAATATAAATGCATCATGTAAATGGGGCGGCAGGGTAGCCTAGTGGTTAGAGTGTAGAGGCGGCAGGGTAGCCTAGTGGTTAGAGTGTAGAGGTGGCAGGGTAGCCTAGTGGTTAGAGTGTAGAGGGGCAGGGTAGCCTAGTGGTTAGAGTGTAGAGGTGGCAGGGTAGCCTAGTGGTTAGAGTGTAGAGGAGGCAGGGTAGCCTAGTGGTTAGAGTGTAGAGGAGGCAGGGTAGCCTAGTGGTTAGAGTGTAGAGGTGGCAGGGTAGCCTAGTGGTTAGAGTGTAGAGGTGGCAGGGTAGCCTAGTGGTTAGAGTGTAGAGGTGGCAGGGTAGACTAGTGGTTAGAGTGTAGAGGTGGCAGGGTAGCCTAGTGGTTAGAGTGTAGAGGTGGCAGGGTAGACTAGTGGTTAGAGTGTAGAGGAGGCAGGGTAGCCTAGTGGTTAGAGTGTAGAGGTGGCAGGGTAGACTAGTGGTTAGAGTGTAGAGGAGGCAGGGTAGCCTAGTGGTTAGAGTGTAGAGGAGGCAGGGTAGACTAGTGGTTAGAGTGTAGAGGAGGCAGGGTAGCCTAGTGGTTAGAGTGTAGGGGAGGCAGGGTAGCCTAGTGGTTAGAGTGGAGGGTGGCAGGGTAGCCTAGTAGTTAGAGTGTAGAGGAGGCAGGGTAGACTAGTGGTTAGAGTGTAGGGAGGCAGGGTAGCCTAGTGGTTAGAGTGTAGAGGAGGCAGGGTAGCCTAGTGGTTAGAGTGTAGAGGTGGCAGGGTAGCCTAGTGGTTAGAGTGTAGAGGAGGCAGGGTAGCCTAGTGGTTAGAGTGTAGAGGAGGCAGGGTAGCCTAGTGGTTAGAGTGTAGAGGAGGCAGGGTAGCCTAGTGGTTAGAGTGTAGAGGCGGCAGGGTAGACCTAGTGGTTAGAGTGTAGAGGTGGCAGGGTAGCCTAGTGGTTAGAGTGTAGAGGTGGCAGGGTAGACTAGTGGTTAGAGTGTAGAGGAGGCAGGGTAGCCTAGTGGTTAGAGTGTAGAGGCGGCAGGGTAGCCTAGTGGTTGAAGTGTAGAGGTGGCAGGGCCTAGTGGTTAGAGTGTAGAGGTGGCAGGGTAGCCTAGTGGTTAGAGAGTGTAGAGGTGGCAGGGGTAGCCTAGTGGTTAGAGTGTAGAGGTGGCAGGGTAGACTAGTGGTTAGAGTGTAGAGGAGGCAGGGTAGACTAGTGGTTAGAGTGTAGAGGAGGCAGGGTAGCCTAGTGGTTAGAGTGTAGAGGAGGCAGGGTAGACTAGTGGTTAGAGTGTAGAGGCGGCAGGGTAGCCTAGTGGTTAGAGTGTAGAGGAGGCAGGGTAGCCTAGTGGTTAGGAGTGTAGAGGCGGCAGGGTAGCCTAGTGGTTAGAGTGTAGAGGCGGCAGGGTAGCCTAGTGGTTAGAGTGTAGAGGCGGCAGGGTAGCCTAGTGGTTAGAGTGTAGAGGAGGCAGGGTAGCCTAGTGGTTAGAGTGCAGAGGTGGCAGGGTAGCCTAGTGGTTAGAGTGTAGAGGAGGCAGGGTAGCCTAGTGGTTAGAGTGTAGAGGAGGCAGGGTAGCCTAGTGGTTAGAGTGTAGAGGTGGCAGGGTAGCCTAGTGGTTAGAGTGTAGAGGTGGCAGGGTAGCCTAGTGGTTAGAGTGTAGAGGTGGCAGGGTAGCCTAGTGGTTAGAGTGTAGAGGCGGCAGGGTAGCCTAGTGGTTAGAGTGTAGAGGCGGCAGGGTAGCCTAGTGGTTAGAGTGTGAGGTGGCAGGGTAGCCTAGTGGTTAGAGTGGAGAGGCGGCAGGGTAGCCTAGTGGTTAGAGTGTAGAGGGCGGCAGGGTAGCCTAGTGGTTAGAGTGTAGAGGTGGCAGGGTAGCCTAGTGGTTAGAGTGTAGAGGTGGCAGGGTAGCCTAGTGGTTAGAGTGTAGAGGTGGCAGGGTAGCCTAGTGGTTAGAGTGTAGAGGTGGCAGGGTAGCCTAGTGGTTAGAGTGTAGAGGAGGCAGGGTAGCCCTAGTGGTTAGAGTGTAGAGGTGGCAGGGTAGCCTAGTGGTTAGAGTGTAGAGGTGGCAGGGTAGCCTAGTGGTTAGAGTGTAGAGGTGGCAGGGTAGCCTAGTGGTTAGAGTGTAGAGGTGGCAGGGTAGCCTAGTGGTTAGAGTGTAGAGGCGGCAGGGTAGCCTAGTGGTTAGAGGGTAGCCTAGTGGTTAGAGTGTAGAGGTGGCAGGGTAGCCTAGTGGTTAGAGTGTAGAGGTGCAGGGTAGCCTAGTGGTTAGAGTGTAGAGGTGGCAGGGTAGCCTAGTGGTTAGAGTGTAGAGGTGGCAGGGTAGCCTAGCGGTTAGAGTGTAGAGGTGGCAGGGTAGCCTGGTGGTTAGAGTGTAGAGGTGGCAGGGTAGCCTAGTGGTTAGAGTGTAGAGGAGGCAGGGTAGCCTAGTGGTTAGAGTGCAGAGGTGGCAGGGTAGCCTAGTGGTTGAGTGTAGAGGTGGCAGGGTAGCCTAGTGGTTAGAGTGTAGAGGAGGCAGGGTAGCCTAGTGGTTAGAGTGTAGAGGAGGCAGGGTAGCCTAGTGGTTAGAGTGTAGAGGTGGCAGGGTAGCCTAGTGGTTAGAGTGTAGAGGAGGCAGGGTAGCCTAGTGGTTAGAGTGTAGAGGTGGCAGGGTAGCCTAGTGGTTAGAGTGTAGAGGTGGCAGGGTAGCCTGTGGTGAGCGCAGAGTTAGCCTAGTGGTTAGAGTGTAGAGGTGGCAGGGTAGCCTAGTGGTTAGAGTGTAGAGGTGGCAGGGTAGCCTGTGGTTAGAGTGTAGAGGGGGGCAGGGTGCCTAGAGGTGTAGAGGAGGCAGGGTAGCCTAGTGGTTAGAGTGTAGAGGTGGCAGGGTATCCTAGTGGTTAGAGTGTAGAGGAGGCAGGGTAGCCTAGTGGTTAGAGTGTAGAGGTAGGCAGGGTAGCCTAGTGGTTAGAGTGTAGAGGAGGCAGGGTAGCCTAGTGGTTAGAGTGTAGAGGAGGCAGGGTAGCCTAGTGGTTAGAGTGTAGAGGAGGCAGGGTAGCCTAGTGGTTAGAGTGTAGAGGAGGCAGGGTAGCCTAGTGGTTAGAGTGTAGAGGAGGCAGGGTAGCCTAGTGGTTAGAGTGTAGGGGGGGCAGGGTAGCCTTGTGGTTAGAGTGTAGGGAGGCAGGGTAGCCTAGTGGTTAGAGTGTAGAGGAGGCAGGGTAGCCTAGTGGTTAGAGTGTAGGGGCGGCAGGGTAGCCTAGTGGTTAGAGTGTAGAGGAGGCAGGGTAGCCTAGTGGTTAGAGTGTAGAGGAGGCAGGGTAGCCTAGTGGTTAGAGTGTAGAGCGGCAGGGTAGCCTAGCCTAGTGGTTAGAGTGTAGGGCGGCAGGGTAGCCTAGTGGTTAGAGTGTAGAGGGCGGCAGGGTAGCCTAGTGGTTAGAGTGTAGAGGCGGCAGGGTAGCCTGGTGGTTAGAGTGTAGGGGGCAGGGTAGCAGGGTGTAGCCTAGCCTGGGTTAGAGTGTAGGGGCGGCAGGGTAGCCTAGTGGTTAGAGTGTAGAGGAGGCAGGGTAGCCTAGTGGTTAGGTAGCCTAGTGGTTAGAGTGTAGAGGAGGCAGGGTAGTCTAGTGGTTAGAGTGTAGGGCGGCAGGGTAGCCTGGTGGTTAGAGTGTAGAGGAGGCAGGGTAGCCTAGTGGTTAGAGTGTAGAGGAGGCAGGGTAGCCTAGTGGTTAGAGTGGAGAGGTGGCAGGGCAGCCTAGTGGTTAGAGTGTAGAGGAGGCAGGGGTAGCCTAGTGGTTAGAGTGTAGAGGTGGCAGGGTAGCCTAGTGGTTAGAGTGTAGAGGTGGCAGGGTAGCCTAGTGGTTAGAGTGTAGAGGTGGCAGGGTAGCCTGGTGGTTAGGAGTGTAGAGGAGGCAGGGTATCCTAGTGGTTAGAGTGTAGAGGTGGCAGGGTAGCCTAGTGGTTAGAGTGTAGAGACGGCAGGGTAGCCTAGTGGTTAGAGTGTAGAGGAGGCAGGGTAGCCTAGTGGTTAGAGTGTAGGGCGGCAGGGTAGCCTAGTGGTTAGAGTGTAGGGGTGGCAGGGTAGCCTAGTGGTTAGAGTGTAGAGGCGGCAGGGTAGCCTAGTGGTTAGAGTGTAGAGGCGGCAGGGTAGCCTAGTGGTTAGAGTGTAGAGGCGGCAGGGTAGCCTAGTGGTTAGAGTGGAGAGGAGGCAGGGTAGACTAGTGGTTAGAGTGGAGGGGTGGCAGGGTAGCCTAGTGGTTAGAGTGTAGAGGCGGCAGGGTAGCCTAGTGGTTAGAGTGGAGAGGAGGCAGGGTAGACTAGTGGTTAGAGTGGAGGGTGGCAGGGTAGCCTAGTGGTTAGAGTGGAGGGCGGCAGGGTAGACTAGTGGTTAGAGTGGAGAGGCGGCAGGGTAGACTAGTGGTTAGAGTGGAGGGGTGGCAGGGTAGCCTAGTGGTTAGAGTGTAGAGGAGGCAGGGTAGCCTAGTGGTTAGAGTGTAGAGGCGGCAGGGTAGCCTAGTGGTTAGAGTGTAGAGGCGGCAGGGTAGCCTAGTGGTTAGAGTGGAGGGGCGGCAGGGTAGACTAGTGGTTAGAGTGTAGGGCGGCAGGGTAGCCTAGTGGTTAGAGTGTAGAGGCGGCAGGGTAGCCTAGTGGTTAGAGTGGAGAGGAGGCAGGGTAGACTAGTGGTTAGAGTGGAGGGGTGGCAGGGTAGCCTAGTGGTTAGAGTGTAGAGGGAGGCAGGGTAGCCTAGTGGTTAGAGTGGAGGGGCGGCAGGGTAGACTAGTGGTTAGAGTGGAGGGCGGCAGGGTAGACTAGTGGTTAGAGTGGAGGGTGGCAGGGTAGCCTAGTGGTTAGAGTGTAGAGGATGCAGGGTAGCCTAGTGGTTAGAGTGTAGAGGCGGCAGGGTAGCCTAGTGGTTAGAGTGTAGAGGTGGCAGGGGTAGCCTGGTGGTTAGAGTGTAGAGGTGGCAGGGTAGCCTAGTGGTTAGAGTGTAGAGGAGGCAGGGTATCCTAGTGGTTAGAGTGGAGAGGAGGCAGGGTAGCCTAGTGGTTAGAGTGTAGAGGTGGCAGGGTAGCCTAGTGGTTAGACTGTAGAGGAGGCAGGGTATCCTAGTGGTTAGAGTGGAGAGGAGGCAGGGTAGCCTAGTGGTTAGAGTGTAGAGGTGGCAGGGTAGCCTAGTGGTTAGAGTGTAGAGGTGGCAGGGTAACCTAGTGGTTAGAGTGTAGAGGTGGTAGGGTAGCCTAGTGGTTAGAGCGTTGGACTAGTAACTGGAAGGTTGCAAATTCATATCCCCGAGCTGACAAGGTACAAATCTGTTGTTCTGCCCCTGAACTGGCAGTTAACCCACTGTTCCTAGGCCGTCATTGAAAATAAGAATTTGTTCTTAACTGACTTGCCTAGTAAAATAAAGGTAAAAAAATAAAACAAGTTTTGGTCTCATGTTTTATGACTTGAAATAAAAGATGGCCGACATCCATGCGCACCAAAAAGCTTTTATCTCTCAAATGTTGCACCCTGGTCCTTCCTCCGTTGCCTCCTTAACAGTTTAATACATTCCTTTTTTAGAAAACATTTTAATTCAGCCTTTGTGGTTTGGAAAGTATAGTGTGTTATATTGCTTTAATTTATTTACATCAAACAAAGTAGGTACTTTTTCTCAAAACAATCCCATCTATTGGATGGGAAGTGTCATCATTTTTTTCTCCACATGGACTTCGTGCTTGATACTTCAGACACTGAAAAAGGTGGATAGCTAATTAAAATAAGATAATATATCTTTATGAATTATGGAACCTTTACGTGCTTTTTCTCCACACATAAATTATTTTAAAAATCACAAAATGCTGCCAAATAAGTTGTTTTCTGCAATTATCCAAAAACAACTCTGAAAACGCCATTCCTTACCCAACAGGCTGAACAGGTGTAATGGACGTGTGTAAAAATAACCACAACAAGCGTTCTAATCACCTGTAAATTAACACTGAACAGGTGTAATTAACACTAAAGAGGTGTAATGAACACTGAACAGCTGTAATGAACACTGAACAGGTGTAATGAACACTGAACAGGTGTAATGAACAGGTGTAATGAACACTGAACAGGTGTAATGAACACTGAACAGGTGTAATGAACAGGTGTAATGAACACTGAACAGGTGTAATGAACAGGTGTAATGAACACTGAACAGGTGTAATGAACTGTTGAAATGAATGAAATAAATGAATTTACTCATTAACATGTTATTACTAAAATTTATATATTAAAAATTATATCCAACTATCACAGAGAGAGAGAGAGAGAGGGACAGAGACAGAGACAGAGAGAGACAGAAACAGAGAGAGAGACAGAGACAGAAACAGAGAGAGAGAGAGAGACAGACAGAGAGACAGAGACAGAAACAGAGAGAGAGAGAGAGACAGACAGAGAGACAGAGAGACAGAGAGACAGAGACAGAGACAGAGACAGAGACAGAGACAGAGACAGAGACAGAGACAGACACAGACAGACAGACAGACAGACAGACAGACAGACAGACAGACAGACAGACAGACAGACAGACAGACAGACAGACAGACAGACAGACAGACAGACAGAGAGACAGAGAGAGAGACAGAGACAGAGACAGAGAGAGAGAGAGACAGAGAGACAGAGACAGAGACAGAGACAGAGAGAGAGGGACAGAGACAGAGACAGAGACAGAGACAGAGACAGAGACAGAGACAGAGAGAGAGAACTGTCCATCTACCACTCAGTAATATAGGATCAGAGCAGTGCTAAGGTATGAAAACACTGGTATAGACACACATATGCACAAATTCAAACATACACCTTACATGCTTACGCACGTACAGTGCGGCAAAAAAGTATTTAGTCAGCCACCAATTGTGCAAGTTCTCCCACTTAAAAAGATGAGAGAGGCCTGTAATTTTCATCATAGGTTCACTTCAACTATGACAGACAAAATGAGGGAAAAAAATCCAGAAAATCACATTGTAGGATTTTTAATGAATATATTTGCTAAATATGGTGGAAAAAAAGTATTTGAATGAAGCATTCAAACATTTACCCACTGCTAGTGGGGCAACCTTAGCTTTTTCTGATTGGTCAATTCTTGGAAGCAATACCATCTGTTTAGTGGCTAGCCAGAGCAATTCTTCTGATTGTGGTAGAGCACAGCAATGTGATTGGCTGTGTAATATTCACATTCCAATACCCATATAGAAAATACAGTTTAACAGTTCACACATTTTCATTCTTTGATTTTATTACCTAAATGTTATTTATTTTATTGTAGCTCCTTTGTTGACAATAATTAAATGTGTTATTAGATGTGTACATTCATTGTGTTATTGCATTAATACAGTTTAAACAGTAGATATTTGGGGAAGTTACTAACATAAAAATATTGGAATATGTCTGACAAGAGGAACAGTCCTGCCCAGTGTGAAAGCCAACACACACAGCCTTACACACTCAGCTCCCTGTATTCTACAGCTGCACTGCTACAGCTTCACCTGGAGGGGGCGACAGAAACAACCAGATTTAAGGGACAGGACAAACAAGACCAATGACAGACAACACATCTTATCTGAAAGGCTCTCCAGACATAGCTGTCCCAATAGAGTCACTATGAACCAGAAACGGACTGGCCATAGGACATTTTGGGGCCAGATGGACCAGTCCATCTTTAAGCACAGTGGGCTGGCCTAAATTGGTTTGTGTTTGGGAGGGGGTAGTGTTAGAAAAATACAAAATGAACAACTGTTTTGGGAGGATTCTTTGCACTTTAGTATCTCTACTTGCACATTCATCTTCTGTGTGTTAATGAAAATACTCTGTGTTGTGCACACACTATATAGACTTTTTGTACTGTTATTGACTGTATGTTTGTTTATTCCATGTGTAACTGTTTGCTTTATCTTCAAACTGCTTTGCTTTATCTTGGCCAGGTCGCAGTTGTAAATGAGAACTTGTTCTCAACTAGCCTACCTGGTTAAATAAAGGTGAAATAAAATATAAAAATGTTTCACAATCCACGACTGATTTCAATACAAGATAAACATGTCATAAATAAATACGTCACTCACCTAACGTCAGGACCAGACTCCACAGACAACAGGTTGGGTTGGTCCTCCTCTTCCTCCTCGTCACCAGTGGGAAACCAGCTAGGATAATATAACATAGATGGATTAGATTACATCAGATATTCATTGATTTGATATTTAAAGTATTAGGACTCTCCAGCCAGAGACAACATTATATATGACCTCAGTTATATTACTCTGTCAACTAGTAATACAGAGATGAACATCACAGAGACAACATTATATATGACCTCAGTTATATTACTCTGTCAACTAGTAATACAGAGATGAACATCACAGAGACATTAATACAGAGATGAACATCACAGAGACAACATTATATATGACCTCAGTTATATTACTCTGCCAACTAGTAACACAGAGATGAACATCACAGAGACATTAATACAGAGATGAACATCACAGAGACATTAATACAGAGATTAACATCACAGAGACATTAAACATGAACACAGAGATGAACATCACAGAGACATTAATACAGAGATGAACATCACAGAGACATTTAACATTAATACAGAGATGAACATCACAGAGACATTTAACATTAAAACCTCTTAGAGCTCGGGACTATTTTTTCAACATTTTGTTAAAAATCGCGCAAAATTTCAAAGTCCTGCTACTCATGCAAGGAGTATAGTATATGCATATGATTAGTATGTGTGGATAGAAAACACTCTGAAGTTTCTAAAACTGGTTGAACCATGTCTGTGACTATAACAGGACGTGTTTAACCTCTTCAGTCGACCCTCTACTTTTTTGAACATTCTGTTAAAAATCGCGCAACATTTCAGCGCCCTGCTACTCATGCCAGGAATATGGTATATGCATTTGCTTAGTCTGTGTGGATAGAAAACACTCAGACGTTTAAAAAACTGGTTAAATCACTGCTGTGGCTTTACCAGAACGGCATTTACATCGAAAAGCACAGGAAAAACTGATCACTGAAAATGGGGAAAATATATCCATGTGCGCTACTTGAACCCATTGATAAACGTGAACCACAATTAATTGACTGAGGTTGCAGTACCTACAGCTTCCACAGGGTGTCTAGAGTCTTGTCATTTCCCTTCGAGTTTTCTTGGTCAAACACATACAGGACACCGTATCTTAGCCGGTCTAGGACCGGATATTTTAGTTAAGTTTCTAGCCGGACATTTTCCAGACGGACAGCTAATGATCTTTACATCGCCTCCTGATGAATTTTATCGCTTATTAACGTTTACTAATACCTAAAGTTGCATTACAAACGTATTTCAAAGTGTTTTTGTGAAAGTTTATCGTCGACTTTTTGAATTTAAAAAAATGACGTTACGTTTTGAAACAATGTTTTTTTTTAGTTTATCACACAGTCTACATATAACGATATCTAGGCTTTATATGGACCGATTTAATCGAAATAAAGACCCAAATAGTTTTTATGGGACATCTAGGAGTGCCAACAAAGAAGATGGTGAAAGGTAATGAATGTTTTCTATTTTATTGTGCGGTTTGTGTAACGCCGAAATGCTAATTATTTTGTTTACGTCCCCTGTGGGTCTTTTGGGGTGTTGCATGCTATCAGATAATAGCTTCTCATGCTTTCGCCGAAAAGCATTTTAAAAATCTGACTTGTTGCCTGGATTCACAACGAGTGTAGCTTTAATTCGATACCCTGCATGTGTATTTTAATGAACTTTTGAGTTTTAACTAATACTATTAGCATTTAGCGTAGCGCATTGCATTTCAGAGCTCTAGTTGGGACGCAAGCGTCCCAGTAGAACAACAGGTTAACATGTGAACTCCAAGGAAAACTGTTCACCCCCAAAAAAAAGATAAATCCGCCAGTTGGCTGTATTGTCTATGGCCTGCGAAAATATACCTCTCAGTTTACAAGTCCTACAGCTTCCACGATGTCACCAGTCTTGGCAATTTCCTTGAGTTGTTCCTTGGTCAAACGAAGAGACATTGATTTATTCGGTCCACGACAGGAAGTTTTGGAAGAGAGAATTATGGACCCTCATTTCAAGACGTGGAGCTATTGAATACACATGGCCCCGATCAATTTGATCGATTATTAACGTTTACTAATAGCTAAAGTTGGATTACAAATGTATTTTGAAGTGTTTTGTCAAAGTTTATAGGCAACTTTGTTAATTTTAAAAAATGACGTTGCGTTATGTAAAAGTTTTTCCTGGATCAGACGGAGCTACATAAATGGACATTTTGGTTATACATGGACGGATTTAATCGGAAAAAAGACCCAATTGTGATGTTTATGGGACATATAGGATTGCCAACAAAGAAGCTCGTCAAAGGTAATGAATGTTTTATATTTTACAGAGATGAACATCACAGAGACATTAACACAGAGATGAACATCACAGAGACATTAACACAGAGATGAACATCACAGAGACATTAAACATTAACACAGAGATGAACATCACAGAGACATTAACACAGAGATGAACATCACAGAGACATTAACACAGAGATGAACATCACAGAGACATTAACACAGAGATGAACATCACAGAGACATTAAACATTAACACAGAGATGAACATCACAGAGACATTAATACAGAGATGAACATCACAGAGACATTAATACAGAGATGAACATCACAGAGACATTAACTAATACAGAGATGAACATCACAGAGACATTAACACAGAGATGAACATCACAGAGACATTAAACACAGAGATGAACATCACAGAGACATTAACACAGAGATGAACATCACAGAGACATTAACACAGAGATGAACATCACAGAGACATTAACACAGAGATGAACATCACAGAGACATTAACACAGAGATGAACATCATAGTTAGAGACATTAACACAGAGATGAACATCACAGAGACATTACCACAGAGATGAACATCACAGAGACATTAACACAGAGATGAACATCACAGAGACATTAACACAGGAAACATCACAGAGACATTAACACAGAGATGAACATCACAGAACATTAATACAGAGATGACCATCACAGTTAACAGAGATCATCAGAGACATTAACACAGAGATGAACATCACAGAGACATTAATACAGAGATGAACATCACAGAGACATTAACACAGAGATGAACATCACAGAGACATTAATACAGAGATGAACATCACAGAGACATTTAACATTAATACAGAGTAAGACGTTCTCAGAACCTCCCTGGAACCATAGTTAGATGTTCTCACAACCTCCCTGGAACCATAGTTAGATGTTCTCACAACCTACCTGGAACCATAGTTAGACGTTCTGAGAACCTCCCTGGAACCATAGTAAGACGTTCTCAGAACCTCCCTGGAACCATAGTTTGACGTTCTCAGAACCTCAGAACCTCACCGAAACCATAGTAAGATGTTCTCAGAACCTCCATGGAACCATAGTAAGACGTTCTCAGAACCTCCCTGGAACCATAGTAAGACGTTCTCAAAACCTCCCTGGATCCATAGTAAAACATTCTCAGAAACCTCCCTGGAACCATAGTTAGACGTTCTCAGAACCTCCCTGGAACCATAGTAAGACGTTCTCAGAACCTCCCTGGAACCATAGTAAAACGTTCCCAGAACCTCCCTGGAACCATAGTTAGACGTTCTCAGAACCTCCCCTGGAACCATAGTTAGACGTTCTCAGAACCATAGTTAGACATTCTCAGAACCTCCCTGGAACCATAGTTAGACGTTCTCAGAACCTCAGAACCTCCCTGGAACCATAGTTAGACGTTCTCAGAACCTCCCTGGAACCATAGTTAGATGTTCTCAGAACCTCCCTGGAACCATAGTAAGACGTTCTCAGAACCTCCCTGGAACCATAGTTAGACGTTCTCAGAACCTCCCTGGAACCATAGTAAAACGCTCTCAGAAACCTCCCTGCAACCTAAAACTTAACATTCCCAGAACAGGCTAACTTTTCACTTCCGTTTTTCAGAACGTTTAAAAAATGCTCCGTTTTACCAGGCAGTAAAGTTATGGTTTCCTCCCAAGAACCAATGGTAAACCAAAAATGTATGTTCCCACAACTTTCAATAAACCATATGCGCTAGTTACATTTACATTTAAGTCATTTAGCAGACGCTCTTATCCAGAGCGACTTACAAATTGGTGCATTCACCTTATGACATCTAGTTGGGATTACACTTCTGGTACTCCATGTCATATGCCAAATTATGTTGACAAGGAGTAGAATGTTATCACAAAATAGACTGGTGCCTAGGCTAAGAAGATCCCGTAGGGTTCAGAGTCTGTTTTGAGAGGGAGACCTGGCAAGACTTGTTTAGCAGGACCATGCTAACTGTAGAATTAGATAGCAGGACAAGGCTAACTGTAAACTTGATTAGCAGGACCAGGCTAACTCGTAGACTTAGATCGCAGGACCAGGCTAACAGCATTCGTAAGTTAGGCTAACAGTAGACCTAAGTCAGGCTAACCGCACCTGGAGGTGAAGAGAGACTTCTCGTTGATCATCTGGACTCTGAAGATGTTGACAGCCTTATAGACGTCTATCACATCCTGGTACTTCTCCAGTAGATGCCTGGAGAGAGTGACAGGATAGAAAAGAGTCACTCCACAATATCACCACACTTGACAAGTTTAAACACAACAATGTGGAGTTCAGACACTATAAACTTCCATTGGCAATCAATGTCATCAATATCAATCAGCATACCTCATATCATCAATATCAATCAGCATACCTCATATCATCAATATCAATCAGCATACCTCATATCATCAATATCAATCAGCATACCTCATATCATCAATATCAATCAGCATACCTCATATCATCAATATCAATCAGCATACCTCATATCATCAATATCAATCAGCATACCTCATATCATCAATATCAATCAGCATACCTCATATCATCAATATCAATCAGCATACCTCATATCATCAATAATCAGCAACCTCATATCATCAATATCAATCAGCATACCTCATATCATCAATATCAATCAGCATACCTCATATCATCAATATCAATCAGCATACCTCATATCATCAATATCAATCAGCATACCTCATATCATCAATGTCAATCAGCATACCTCATATCATCAATATCAATCAGCATACCTCATATCATCAATATCAATCAGCATACCTCATATCTTCAATCTCAATCAGCATACCTCATATCATAAATATCAATCAGCATATATTATATTGTATCAGTTGTAACATATAATTTCCTCAATATACCTGTAATATGTCCCAGACTCATCCTTCTGGTTCCTCTGGTCTGGCTTCATGTCCTCTCCCCCCCACTGGTAGCAGGGGCAGGGGAAGAGGTTTAGCCAGGGGTAGATGCAGGGGCTGGGGTCTGGTCTGGTCCTCTCTCCCAGGGGCAGGTTCTGTGCCAGGTAAGGTCTGAGCAGGGCTCTGGGCAGCAGAGACACCAGCCAGTAGATGGGCTCCTCATTTACAATGTCATGGAAGCTCTGGAGGTACTGACGCACAGCTGCAGAGGGCTGGATGGAGGACAGGTTCTGTAGGCAGGAGAAAGAGGAAAAGGAGGAGGAGATGGAGGAGGAATAGAGACAGGGAGTTTACTGTGTGGTTATGGAAAACCTGGAGGTACTGACGCACAGCTGCAGAGGGCTGGATGGAGGACAGGTTCTGTAGGCAGGAAGAGGAAGAGAGATGGAGGAAGTGAGACAAAGAGTTTACTATGTGGTTATGGCTAAGCTTAGCTGAATACATTTCAACTCAGTTTCACAGTTCCTGACAATTAATAAAAGTTAAAATTCCATGTCTTAGGATCACCACTTTATTTTAAGAATGTGAAGTGTCAGCATAATAGTAGAGAGAATGATTTATTTAAGCTTTAATTTACTTCATCACATTCCCAGTAAGTCAGAAATGTACATACACTCAATTAGGTAGCATTGCCTATAAATTGTTTAACTTGGTTCAAACATTTCGGTTAGCCTTCCACAAGCAGGTGGGTAAATTTTGGTCCAGTCCTCCTGACAGAGCTGGTGTTACTGAGTCAGGTTGGTATGCCTCATTGCTCACACACGCTTTTTCAGTTCTGCCCACAAATCTTCTATGGGATTGAGGTCAGCGCTTTGTGATGGCCACTCCAATACCTTGACTTTGTTGTCCTTTAGCCATTTTGCCACAACTTTGGAAGTATTCTTGGGGTCATTGCCCATTTGGAAGACCCATTTGCAACCAAGCTTCAACTTCCTGACTGATGTCTTGAGATATTGCTTCAATATATCCACATAATTGTCCTGCCTCATGATGGCATCTATTTTGTGAAGTGCACCAGGCCCTCCTGCATGTCATAAATAAATACGTCACTCAAGCTAACATCAGGTCCAGACTCCACAGACCAGAGGTTGGGTTAGTGCAAAGCACCCCCACAATATGATGCTGCCATCCCCGTGCTTCAAGGTTGGGATGGTGCTCTTTGGCTTGCAAGCCTCCCCCTTTTTCCTCCAAACATAACGATGGTCATTATGGCCAAACAGTTCTATTTTGGGGTTTCTCAAATATCCTGTTAATTAAATATTCCCTGTCATGTTGTCAGGCACCAGGTTGGATCTGAATGTATATGGGTTTCTCAAATATCCTGTAAATTAAATATTCCCTGTCATGTTGTCAGGCACCAGGTTGGATCTGAATGTATATGGGTTTCTCAAATATCCTGTAAATTAAATATTCCCTGTCATGTTGTCAGGCACCAGGTTGGATCTGAATGTATATGGGTTTCTCAAATATCCTGTAAATTAAATATTCCCTGTCATCTTAAAGGAAAATGTATATGGGTTTCTCAAATATCCTGTAAATTAAATATTCTGAAGTGGCTTATTGATTATATGAAGATGTTTTAATATTCCCAGATGACTGGAAACCAGCTATAAACTGTAATGCTAAAATACCTTAAACTGAATGAATGTAAAGGTTGGATCAAAATGTATATGGGTTTCTCAAAGATAGAAGATATTATTGATTTACATTTTGTCAGGGTGTTCTTAAAGTAAACTCAAAACTTGGCTTATTGATTACTTGAAATGAACCAAAACAGAAAAAGTTAAATATGATGTAAAAACACCCCCATGAAATGGAAAACATGAATGGGAAGTCATTGGCACTGGACAAACCATATTGACACAGTGTCCAATACCACTCAAAACTTGTCCTAATTTCATTCAAAGTTGATTGCAAATGCCATATGGCAAATGCCAGGTGTAACACTTTAAAAACCAACAGGTGGCTAGTTGAGAACACCTTTTTTAACATATTGGAAATGTAATACAAGTCAACATCCAAAACAACATTTTTAAAAAGTGAAAAAAAGTCTAAAACTTATCAACCGCCTTAAAAAACCAGGTGCTTTCTGGACCGTTTTTCGAAATTCTTTTTATTGTTGTGTCAATTACACATGTATAAGAACTGTATCAACATACTTTAGTCATATTTTATTATCATCATCATCATTTAAAAAAAAAAAACCTTTATTTGCATGAGGCAGATTTTTCTCCATTTGCAGTATGATTTCATAGAAGTCAAAAGTCAAAAATAGCAAAAACCTTTTGAAAAACTTCACACACACCTTTAAACCAGTGCTTTTGGACCATTTTTTAAAATTCTTTGGGATTTTGGCTGTCAATTGATGTATAAGAACTTTATTTAACCAGGTAGCCATATATTTTTTAAACTTAAAAAAAAGGTAGGCTTGTGCATTAGGTATATGTTTTGTCCATTTGTAATATGATTTCAGGTAGGCTAGTCAAACACTTTTTTTGCCAAATGCCATAAGAACACCTTTGACATGCTCATAAATCCAGGTGGCAGAAATGCAAAATTGACTGGCCTGATGAACACAGGATGGCAGTAGTTAGAACACCTTTTTATTTAACCAGGTAGGCTAGTTGAGAACACCTTTATTTAACCAGGTAGGCTAGTTGAGAACACCTTTATTTAACCAGGTAGGCTAGTTGAGAACACCTTTATTTAACCAGGTAGGCTAGTTGAGAACACCTTTATTTAACCAGGTAGGCTAGTTGAGAACACCTTTATTTAACCAGGTAGGCTAGTTGAGAACACCTTTATTTAACCAGGTAGGCTAGTTGAGAACACCTTTATTTAACCAGGTAGGCTAGTTGAGAACACCTTTATTTAACCAGGTAGGCTAGTTGAGAACACCTTTATTTAACCAGGTAGGCTAGTTGAGAACACCTTTATTTAACCAGGTAGGCTAGTTGAGAACACCTTTATTTAACCAGGTAGGCTAGTTGAGAACACCTTTATTTAACCAGGTAGACTAGTTGAGAACACCTTTATTTAACCAGGTAGGCTTTAGGTTGAGAACACCTTTATTTAACCAGGTAGGCTAGTTGAGAACACCTTTATTTAACCAGGTATGCTAGTTGAGAACACCTTTATTTAACCAGGTAGACTAGTTGAGAACACCTTTATTTAACCAGGTAGGCTAGTTGAGAACACCTTTATTTAACCAGGTAGGCTAGTTGAGAACACCTTTATTTAACCAGGTAGGCTAGTTGAGAACACCTTTATTTAACCAGGTAGGCTAGTTGAGAACACCTTTATTTAACCAGGTAGGCTAGTTGAGAACAAGTTCTCATTTGCAACTGCGACCTGGCCAAGATAAAACATAGCAGTGTGAACAGACAACACAGAGTTACACATGGAGTAAACAATTAACAAGTCAATAACACAGTAGAAAAAAAAATGGGCAGTCTATATACAATGTGTGCAAAAGGCATGAGGAGGTAGGCGAATAATACAATTTTGCAGATTAACACTAGGGTGATAAATGATCAGATGGTCATGTACAGGTAGAGATATTGGTGTGCAAAAGAGCAGAAAAGTAAATAAATAAATAAAAAAACAGTATAAAAACAGTATGGGAATGAGGTAGGTGAAAATGGGTGGGCTATTTACCAATAGACTATGTACAGCTGCAGCGATCGGTTAGCTGCTCGGATAGCTGATGTTTGAAGTTGGTGAGGGAGATAAAAGTCTCCAACTTCAGCGATTTTGCAGTTCGTTCCAGTCACAGGCAGCAGAGTACTGGAACGAAAGGCGGCCAAATGAGGTGTTGGCTTTAGGGATGATCAGTGAGATACACCTGCTGGAGCGTGTGCTACGGATGGGTGTTGCCATCGTGACCAGTGAACTGAGATAAGGCGGAGCTTTACCTAGCATGGACTTGTAGATGACCTGTAGCCAGTGGGTCTGGCGACGAATATGTAGCGAGGGCCAGCCGACTAGAGCATACAAGTCGCAGTGGTGGGTGGTATAAGGTGCTTTGGTGACAAAACGGATGGCACTGTGATAGACTGCATCCAGTTTGCTGAGTAGAGTGTTGGAAGCCATTTTGTAGATGACATCGCCGAAATCGAGGATCGGTAGGATAGTCAGTTTTACTAGGGTAAGCTTGGCGCCGTGAGTGGAGGCTTTGTTGCGGAATAGAAAGCCGACTCTTGATTTGATTTTCGATTGGAGATGGTTGATGTGAGTCTGGAAGGAGAGTTTGCAGTCTAGCCAGACACCTAGGTACTTATAGATGTCCACATATTCAAGGTCGGAACCATCCAGGGTGGTGATGCTAGTCGGGCATGCGGGTGCAGGCAGCGATCGGTTGAAAAGCATGCATTTGGTTTTACTCGCGTTTAAGAGCAGTTGGAGGCCACGGAAGGAGTGCTGTATGGCATTGAAGCTCGTTTGGAGGTTAGATAGCACAGTGTCCAATGACGGGCCGAAAGTATATAGAATGGTGTCGTCTGCGTAGAGGTGGATCAGGGAATCGCCCGCAGCAAGAGCAACATCATTGATATATACAGAGAAAAGAGTCGGCCCGAGAATTGAACCCTGTGGCACCCCCATAGAGACTGCCAGAGGACCGGACAGCATGCCCTCCGATTTGACACACTGAACTCTGTCTGCAAAGTAATTGGTGAACCAGGCAAGGCAGTCATCCGAGAAACCGAGGCTATTGAGTCTGCCGATAAGAATATGGTGATTGACAGAGTCGAAAGCCTTGGCGAGGTCGATGAAGACGGCTGCACAGTACTGTCTTTTATCGATGGCGGTTATGATATCGTTTAGTACCTTGAGCGTGGCTGAGGTGCACCCGTGACCGGCTCGGAAACCAGATTGCACAGCGGAGAAGGTACGGTGGGATTCGAGATGGTCAGTGACCTGTTTGTTGACTTGGCTTTCGAAGACCTTAGATAGGCAGGGCAGGATGGATATAGGTCTATAGCAGTTTGGGTCCAGGGTGTCTCCCCCTTTGAAGAGGGGGATGACTGTGGCAGCTTTCCAATCCTTGGGGATCTCAGACGATATGAAAGAGAGGTTGAACAGGCTGGTAATAGGGGTTGCGACAATGGCGGCAGATAGTTTCAGAAATAGAGGGTCCAGATTGTCAAGCCCAGCTGATTTGTACAGGTCTAGGTTTTGCAGCTCTTTCAGAACATCTGCTATCTGGATTTGGGTAAAGGAGAACCTGGAGAGGCTTGGGCGAGGAGCTGCGGGGGGCGGAGCTGTTGGCCGAGGTTGGAGTAGCCAGGCGGAAGGCATGGCCGGCCGTTGAGAAGTGCTTATTGAAGCTTTCGATAATCGTGGATTTATCGGTGGAGACCGTGTTACCTAGCCTCAGTGCACTAGCCTTTCCATCGCACGTTGTGTTGATTTCATCATGTCCATCTGGTGATGTTTTTTTCACGGTTGAATCATATTGCAAATGCACGTGCATTTGCAATATGTTTCAATGGGCATTTACCATCACGAATTTGGCATGCTCAAAAATCATGCAGAATTGCAAAATTGACTGGCCTGATGAACACAGGATGGCCGGGCATTGATAGTGGTTCTTCTCCATCGCTCATTGTGTTGATTTCATTATGTCCATTTGTTTATGTTTTCTCACTTTTGCAAATTCACTGTGCATTTGCAATATGGTTCAATGGTCATTTACCATCACAAATTTGTAATGCTATAAAAATCCTGCAGGAATGCGAAATTGACTGGCCCGATGAACTCGGGATGGCTGGGCAGTGATTCTGGTTCCTCTCCATCGCTCGTTGGGGTTGATTTCAGAATGTCACTTTGGTGATGGTACCTCACTGTTTAAACATATTGCAAATGGACAATAGTCACCAGCAAGTCAACGTCCATCAGTCAATTAGATATCATTCTGACATCAAACTGATACAAACTGACACCAAACCCACTTTTTCCAACTCACTTAGTAGCCAACTATCACATACACATAAGTCAACACATATCCTCATTGGGGTATGCTTTTACAGAATCCTGAGTTTTAGGTCTTTACGTTAAGAACTGACTGATTTACACAGGGTTGAATGCACTATATCTATCAAACTGCAGGCAGGGTATGGATATACACTTTTAGGGTGATTTTAACCACTTCCGGTTGGTCCAGGAAGCTTAGAATCAACACAGGTAGACCTCATAGTGGCCTGATGGACTGTTACCGAAGACAGGTTCATACGGCATTCATAACCCATATAGGCTTCAGGTTGAATTTAGGGGTGCAGAATGTATTCCTATGGGGAGAGAAGTCAATGCAAACTGTTTGATGTAAACACCTTCTTCTAACTGTTAAGGGTTAATGCCACACGGTCAAGGTTAGGCTTGCACGGATCGGGAGTACCTCAGGAACGTACCTGAGGTCGAATTGTGCTTCTCACCCTAACGGTTCTCTCACTGTCACCCAAAAGCAAATGACGTTGAGGGGCAGGCTTCATTTTGGGCCTTCTCTTTTTCAAGGTCACTGCACTCAGAGCGAGCTACAGTCAAGCGGGGCGTCTCGTTGAACTTGGCACAGTCTGGAGACTATGGTGATGCCATTTTTAGTGTTGATTTCAGAATGCCATTTTGGTGATGGTCCCTCTCCGTTTAAACATATTGAAATGTACAAAAGTCAACTAGCAAGTCAGTGTCCATCAGTCAATTAGATGTCATTTTGACACCAAACTGATACCAATTGACACCAAACCCACTTTTTACAACTCATTTAGAAGCCAACTATCACATATTTCAGAGCAGGCCCTTAATTCACAGCGCCTTCAGTTTAAAACATAATAAAAACGTAAAATACATAGTTACGTTCTAGCTGCGGGTCCAGTTCGGACATTATGTGTAGGCCTATGTGAGGCGACCCCAAATCCCGAGTTTCGGCTCGATAGGTAATTCGGTGCCCGAGCAAGACCCTAATTGGTGCTGAAAATCCACTTTTTTCCATGCCTTGCTACGGGGTCTTTGAATGAGCTATCGGACAGAAACATTGGGGTCCATCTTTATGTGCTGAGCCGGTTTCAATGCACCTAGTCTTGCGTCTCTGAGACTTTTCTAAATGTCGTCATGTTCGTAATGGTCAAAATGAATTGAAGTCATTGCAAATGTACGAGGCTGTTTCTCGGTCCGAGAACCTTCTAGAGACACCTAACTCACCACGCACTATCAACCTGAGGTCTAGAACAGGTTTCTAAAGTTTCAGAACTCTAGGTCTGACGGTTATTTTTTAGCTCGAACAAAGGTAACTATTGCAGGCACTGTCTGTCTCTACGCACCCCAATGGGTCCCTCATGCCAAGCTTTGTGTGTGGGAAAAATGACTGATTTACAGTTCAGGGGGGTTGCCTAATCACACATATGAAGTTTTGGAAAGATCTGACTTTTTTAACCCTTCGAAACAGCCCCTGTGACACAAATTATGGCACTTCCGGTTGGCACAGGAAGCTATAAATAAACTCATATCCTGATTGGGGTATGCCTTTACAGAATCCTGAGTTTTAAGTCTTTATGTTAAGAACTGAGTTATTTACGGAGGGTTTAGTGAGTGTGTGTCATTTAAAAAATCACAGAAATCTCGCAGAGTTACGCAGCACACTTTAAAAAGATTCGTATGAACACCCTGCAACTGGATCTGTAACTGTTTAAAAAAAAAAAAAGTATTTTTGGACATCAGTAAGGGACCGTACATTTGCAATATGGACTTTCTCACTAACCATATGGCGAATGTCAAAATGTTCCCTTTATTAAGGTATGCAATTGAAAATGTTTATGGAAAGTTTTTGGAATTGATAAATCACCTACTACGTTCTAGTTGAATTTTCTTGCTATAAATCCTCTTAAATTATATATTTATATATATCATCTTAAATTGTATATTAATATATATCATCTTAAATTGTATATTAAGATATATTATCTTAAGTTGTATATTAAGGGTGATTGTTATAACAGCTTCCTACCAGGTGTGGTGGAGTTTGGATCTGGGCCTTCTTCAGTGACTCCTGGTAGCGTTGATGTGTTCTCTGGAGAAACATCATGATGTCTGGAGGACCCTGGACTGTTCTGATCAACACCTGGCCCACACACACATTTACACTGTTATACAGAGCAACTTATCTTAAGATAGCTAGGGACGACAACCACGTATCACAGTCATAGTAAGTAAATCTTTGAGGTATTGGTTTTATTTCATGTATTTTATTTTCACCCGCAGCATGGTGATGACTCTGTCCAGGTATAGCACCTCCTGGTGGCAGAAGTCAGCATAGCAGCGGGCAGGCAGACGTCTGGAATACATCCCTCTGAGGAAGGCTGAGTCGAGGATCTCATCTGCTACTCTCTCACTGGTCTCCCACAGGACGTCATAAATACTCACCTCTTCAACCAGCTCTGGGGGAGGGAGGGAGGGAGGGAGGGAGGGGGGGGAGGGAGGGAGGGAGGGGCAGTGTTCACAACTACTACTGTGGTACAGTTTAGCAATGATTAGTACATAACCCAAAACAGATCATAAAAAAACCCAGTTTTTCAACACTCTGAGCACATTTTCAGCACATTTTGTGGAATTTCTTTCCTTAATGCATTTGAGCCAATCAGTTGTGTTGTGACGAGGTAGGGGTGGTATACAGAAGATAACCCTGTTTGGTAAAAGATCAAGTCCATATTATGGCAAGAACAGCTCACATAAGCAAAGAGAAATGGCCATCAGTCATTACTTTAACTTTTTAGGGATAGGGGGCAGTATTTGGAAGTTTGGATGACTGAGGTGCCCAAAGTAAACTGCCTTTTACTCAGGCTATCCTAGAAATCCTCTTCCTATTTAACGGGATATCTTCAACATTCTAAATCTCCTTTCATTTAAATCTCCCATTTTAAATCTGACTTCCAACATTCTATTCACTCTAAACAATCTGACATTTAGAATAGGACAGCTGATGATGTTGGTACTTGCGAATGCTATGCCCTTTCAAATTTTCAAACATGTTGAACCAATCTGGAATTTTTTATCCTCCTAGAAAACCTAATCCTCTTTAATAAGGATCTGCCTCTTTTTTCAATTTCGCCACACTTCTAACACACTTCCTGTAGCTCAGGCCTTGAAGCTGACTTAATGTCTTAATAACATTTTCCAACAAAGCATATGAATCGCTTACCTTTGAAGATCTTCATCTTTTTGCAATCCCAAATGTCCCAGTTACACAAAATCCTTCTTTATACCCCCCAAAAAAAAAAAAGGTTATTTGATACGCGTTTGATTCAGAAATACACCAGTTTGAACTCACCCAACATACCTACAAAGGAATGTAAAAAGTAACTTGGTACAAACATTTCAAACAACGTTTCTAATCCAACCTCAGGTACCCTAATATGTAAATAATCGATCAAATTTAAGACGGTGTAGTAAAACGCCAAATGGATCTACCTCCTGGTCCTCTTCCCCTGTCTTACCCACCAAGGGTAGAGACAGATGACCTCGCCTACTGAAATACCGGATTGATTGGTAGCGGTTGCCAACCAACTATTTAACCAGAAGACTGGTTCAAGCCAACCAACTCCTGGAAGTCAGGAAGAATCACCCTCTGCCTCAAGTGACACCTCTGAATGGGAACAGCTGATAGACTCATTGCTGATAGAGTAAGGGCACTGTCATAAACAGAGGCCCATATGCGCACTGTAAGAAAAGTGTTTCCTCATTGTTGCTAGAGTAATAGGCTCTGTCATAACCAGAGGCCCAATAGGCACCTATTTAACAGGCTAGTGGAACCAGAGGCCCATATATGCACTGTAAGAAAAGTATTTCCTGTTGTAAGATATGTCATCACCCTCTCTGCTCTGAGGGAATGGGAGGAGCAGCGGATCGGGTGCCGAGAATCAAAAGGTATATAAAGAGACATTTTCCATTACTTTGGCGCTGACTTCTTGAATTCTGAATTCATAGAGACAGCCATTTGAACCAGGTATTGGTGCCTGGCTCATCTCTAGGTTCTAACTCAGATTCTAGGCTAGTTGAGACTTTATTTAACTATTGGATCTCTAGATCAATTTGGACTTTCTTGTGCTGAGACTCCTTGTGTTCCTATCTATTCCAAACCATTACTACTGGCAGTGTGTGGTTCTTGAGGCTTTGTCCACTATATGACAGTCCCTGCTTTGTGATCGATAAAGCCTGACCAAGGTCTAATCACAATAACGGCATTACTGGAAATAGTTTGGCATCCCGAGACAGGACTTAAACACTGAACCCAGGGGCTTTTCGTTGGAGGCTATTATCTGATAGTGAAACAAAATCATATTCGGCGCTAGCACAATAAAATAGAAAACATTCATTAGACCATCCAGTTGACCAAGAACCAAGACTCTAGTTTCCTCATTCAATATAACTTGAATCCAATTTAGTTAAAATAACGACTCCAATTCAACCTCTTGGCAGTTAGAGGGGAGTCGCTACACTAAACTAAATTTCTCAAATTCTGACCGATTGAAACTCTGCTCCTGATCTCGTGGGTCCCCTCGTCATCTCTCAAAGGTAATTAAATACTAATATAATTAATAATTTTTCCTCGGTTTAAATATAATTAAATACTGATAATATAATTATCATTGTACCAGGCATTTTATAGAGCATTAAGTCATTTGCATGTTTCTGATTAACGCTGTGTGTGACCGAGAAACAAATGGTCTATTTTGAAGTGTGTTTGATTGTAAAAGACAAAAAACAGAGTGTTTTCAAAAATAAACGGTAGTCTTATTTTGTCTCGAGCAAAAGGTTCTCTCAAAGACAGTTAACTCTGACACTCCCCGCTACCGGGACACTGGAAACGGGGATCAATGCTCTATGACAGAATGAGTTACCATTAAAAGACAAGGAGGAAGGTGTGTCCAGTAGTGATTCATTTAATTGTCTTATCGATCTAAGTTTTATTTTCCAAGCGATACATAGCCGACGGGCAGAGTAGTGAGACTAAGTTGACTAAAGGTCTTCACACTTTAAACTAGATACATCACAGAGGGGAAATACTCAACCACAGGGAAAGCATATAGAGACTGGTAGGACTAGTGCTTAATAATAACTCAAGGACCAATTAGTGGTGAAGCAAAGAGTCTAGAGGATAAAGGTGGGGTTCACACATCCCAGCTAGAGCTAGACCATTGAGAGTGACAAGGCAAAAGACCTCTCTACGCGGACAACGCTTCGATATAGAAAGAGAGGCAGGGCTACGCGAGCGGTCCTGGTTATACCAAGATAACCTGAAATATCTATAGTGCCTTGTCCAATCCAGGGAACGGGATGCTAACCACCTCTAGCACCCCGCTGCTGGCCAAGGGGCGGGGCTGAAGGTTTCGTATCGCGACAACGGACTAAACTGTTTTCACTACTGGAGAAAAACAACGAGTCATTCACGCTCACCAAAATAGTAGAGTCCTTCTGAGTGACACATAAAAAAGAAAACGATCACTTCTTAATTTTTCCCATAAAAAACATAGAATCATCGAATAATTTCAATTTCAACCATTTCTAAAGACTGTCGGCATCTAGTGGAAACCATAGGAACTGCAATCCTAATCATTTGGCTTTCCCATAGAAAACCAAATACTTATTTTCCACCATAATTTGCAAATAAATTCATTAAAAATCCTACAATGTGATTTTCTGGATTTTGTTTTCTCATGTCTGTCATAGTTGAAGTGTACCTATGATGAAAATTACAGGCCTCTCTCATCTTTTTAAGTGGGAGAACTTGCACAATTGGTGGCTGACTAAATACTTTTTTGCCCCACTGTATGTTATACTCACAGACATTATTTTAACAGTTTTAGAAACTTTAGAGTGTTTTCTATCAAATACTACCAGGCATATGCATATCCTAGCTTCCTAGCTTAGTCTATCCGAGGCAATGGGTCAAGACATTCCTACCTCTCTCGTGTGTTTTCTTCTGACTTGGAATTACTGCTAAACCAGATCTAAAAGAAAAATGAAATAAAATAATACATGAATGTAATTGAGTGTTAATATGGTCTCTGTATAAAACGTGTCCAGATACAAGACAGTGTTAGACCTGCTACCTTGTCTCCATAGAACACACATAGAACCTCAGCTCTCCACAGGACACGTCATTCCAGCCCTGCCCACCTGTTGTCAAGACAAATCTCACTTCAGTTATTTCAATGTCCTCAGAGTTTGTTTGTGTGTGTGTGTGTGTGTGTGTGTGTGTGTGTGTGTGTGTGTGTGTACCTCCAGTGTGTAGCTCCATACAGTTCTCCCCCTGTCCAGAGTTACTGGGCTCATCCTCCTCCCAGTAGAAACTGTCAACAGCTGAGCCGTCACTCCACAGCCACATCCCCTCCTTATCACAGAAACACATTGCTTGATGGATTGAAACCACTTCATTGTTTTTAAACAGAAAGTACCTTGAGCTTTTGCCTCTGTAAACTGTAGACATTTGACAGACTGGTTGACAGACTGACTGACTGACTGATGAATTATTGACCCAGTGTACCTGAGCTGCATCGTAGCCTCCTATCCAGACCGGCTGGTCTGTGTGTCTCCTGACCAGATCCTGGACAAACACCTGTTGACCCGGGCTGTGAACCGACACCAGGTTCCCTCTGTGCTGGGAGCAGTACAACTAGAGGGATAGTCAGAGAACACTGTGTTATCCCGCTGAGCTAAAGCCCTGGCAGTACCTCAGGGAGCGAAGATCAATGCAGACTAGAAATGGGAATTTCCTTAATTAAATGTGTGCTAGTCTTGAAGTATCAATGGTTGTGAAATAGTAATAGTTGTAGTAGTGACAGCAGTAGAAGTGTTAGTATTGGTGACAGAAGTAGTACTAGTAGTAGTAGTAGTAGTTTTTAATTTAACTAGATTTTAAAGCATACAATTTTATGTGAAAAAACTGATTTTAGCTTTATTCTTTTACCATGGATTTGCCCTAAATCAATTCCTAACCAACTCTACTACAGCAACAGAACAAGTTGACCTTTAGTTTCTCAGTGTCTCCAATTACAAGCGTTACCTCTGCAGTGGCCCAGGTGGCCCAGACGGGGTAGAAGGAGAAGCAGCGATGCTCATTCTGATGCCACCCAGCTGGGCATGGTGACTGGGAGTCCACCCCTTCCACCTCCTCTTCTGTAGTGTTCACCACCCCCGGGGCAGCATCCAGCCCTGGAACAACAACACACACCGACAGTATGTACTGTTCAAGAGCTGTGATGGACTTAGTTTACCTGGTACATTGGAAGCAATTCATGGAATAATCCCAAAAGTGCAAACTAAGCTAGATCAAGTAGCACCTCAAATACTTTATAGCATCTAGAGTTGGGTTTGACTAGATACAATGCTATTTTACTGTAAACAAATTGACAACAGACTTTCAGCACTCTTCAACATGCACAGCGTTTACACAGATGGTTGATGATTGGCTGAGTGAAATTCATGATCAAAAGATTGTAGGAGTTGTTTTGTTAGACTTCAGTGTGGCCTTTGACGTTATCATTCATAGTCTATGGCTTTATACCTCCTGCTATAATGTGGATAAAGAGTTACCTGTTTAAATAAATAACAATTTGTATATAAGAATTTGTTCTTAATTACAGACCTGCCTAGTTAAATAATGGTTAAGAATTTGTTCTTAATAACTGACCAGCCTACACAAACACACCGTCTGGTTTTCAAGTTTCATATTCACCTGTTGAGAGGTGCAGAGCCATCACAAAACAACAAAGCAGCAGAGACATTCTGCCAACCGATCTACAGAGGAAACAATGATAGTACATTACATAACAACTTAACTTTACATTTAATAACCTCTAATAGTGTTAAAGGGATCCTGGATACCATTTTAATGACTCCGTGTGCATTAGGAAGGAAGGTAGTGGTTGTTTCACAAGCATTAGCACAATGACTGGAAGTCTACAGGTACGGTAGCATTGCTAATACACCTGTAGACTTCCAGTCATTGAACTACAATCGTACATTATTCATTTAGCATAACTTATTTTAAAATGACATTGCATAACATGACAAAACGTAACACAAATGAACTTTTAAGTGACATAAGTTAACATGACACAACAGAGCAGCTCCATCTGTAACGTAGCACATTACCTGGACATGAACCAGAGAATGTTGAGAGTAACACAGTGACAGTAGTAGTAGTAGCTTGGTCTTGGTAGTGTAGCTCAGAATCAGAATCCTGAGCTGGCTAGTAACACAGTGTTGAGAGTACCTTGAGCTGAATCAGAGAATGTTGAGAGTACCTGAGCTGGCTAGTAACACAGTGACAGTAGTAGTAGTAGCTTGGTCTTGGTAGTGTAGCTCAGAATCAGAGAATGTTGAGAGTACCTGAGCTGGCTAGTAACACAGTGACAGTAGTAGTAGTAGCTTGGTCTTGGTAGTGTAGCTCAGAATCAGAGAATGTTGAGAGTACCTGAGCTGGCTAGTTACACAGTGACAGTAGTAGTAGTAGCTTGGTCTTGGTAGTGTAGCTCAGAATCAGAGAATGTTGAGAGTACCTGAGCTGGCTAGTTACACAGTGACAGTAGTAGTAGTAGCTTGGTCTTGGTAGAGTAGCTCAGAATCAGAGAATGTTGAGAGTACCTGAGCTGGCTACTGCTTCTGGCTTGGAATAGTCACTGTTGAGGAGGAGGAGTGAAATGAGATGATGTGAGGAGAAGAGATGAGGAAATAATAAGGTACTGCAGAACAGCAACCAGCCCATATCCTCCTCTCTACACTAGTGGGTGTGTCCTAAAAGCCTCAGCCCTGCCCACTCTCATTATCAGTCAGACTAGAATCACATCAACAACCTGCTAGTTCTAACAACACATCTCCTGCTCTGACAGACTAGAATCACATCAACAATCTGCTAGTTCTAACAAACACATCTCCTGTTCTGACAGACTAGAATCACATCATCAACCTGCTAGTTCTAACAACACATCTCCTGTTCTGACAGACTAGAATCACATCAACAACCTGCTAGTTCTAACAACACATCTCCTGTTCTGACAGACTAGAATCACATCAACAACCTGCTAGTTCTAACAACACATCTCCTGTTCTGACAGACTAGAATCACATCAACAACCTGCTAGTTCTAACAACACATCTCAACTGCTCTGTTCTGACAGACTAGAATCACATCAACAACCTGCTAGTTCTAACAACACATCTCCTGCTCTGACAGACTAGAATCACACCATCAACCTGCTAGTTCTAACAACACATCTCCTGCTCTGACAGACTAGAATCACACCATCAACCTGCTAGTTCTAACAACACATCTCCTGCTCTGACAGACTAGAATCACATCAACAACCTGCTAGTTCTAACAACACATCTCCTGTTCTGACAGACTAGAATCATATCAACAACCTGCTAACCTTCTAACAACACATCTCCTGTTCTGACAGACTAGAATCACATCAACAACCTGCTAGTTCTAACAACACATTCTTTAGAGCAGTAACCAGAAGGTTGTTCAAATCCCTGAGCTGACAAGGTACAAATCTGTCGTTCTGCCCCTGAACAAGCCAGTTAACCTACTGTTCCTAGGCCGTCATTGAAAATAAGAATTTGTTCTTAACTGACTTGCCTAGTTAAATAAAGGTAAATAGAGGTCCTGGATGGCAGGAAGCATGGTTAATGATGAGAAACCTTACGTTCTGATGAGGAAGAAGGCGAGTGATTGACAAAACAAGTTAAACTACCAGTAGAATTTGACTGAATAACCAGGTCAACCTGCAATAAGGTAATTCACCACTTGTTGTAATACATAAGGCATTAATAGTAGTAATTGTTTTGATGACGTTTGATGTTATAGATTAAGGACAAAAAATAAACTGTAATAACGTGTACAACTGTGTGACTTGTAAACATTGAATAAAAAGTAGAAACTAGTTGTTGGTAGTGCGCAGCTCTAGACAAGAACATCTACAATGTGAAGCTCTACTCCTTTCTTGTATTCTACCTGTAGTTGATAACGCTGATGCTTTAGCATCATCCTTTGAAATCACTTGGGGGCAGACAGAATCGTTTTTTATTTAAAGATAACCTCAAGCTGCTTGTTATCAGTGTGCACCTTGATAAAGTCCCTACGTTGAAGGTATTGATCAAAACGGTCACAGACTATGGCTAGGCATTCCTTCTCAATTCTGGGTCTGGCTTCTGGCCTTCAGCTGTCAAAAGATGTCCCGTGTATGAAAGTACTTGTGAGCCTGAGCTTAACTTTAGTCTTTACTCAACTTTAGATGAATCTCCCTTTGCTATTTGTAAGAGCTGAGTCAGGTTGTGGTCATGGTCCTGCCGCTGCTTCTTCCATTGTTGCACCAGAGCCGTGATGTCATCCGCTGTGACGCTTATTCCTGGCAGTCCCTGAAGTGACGCTTATTCCTGGCAGTCCCTGAAGTGATGCTTATTCCTGGCAGTTCCTGAAGTGATGCTTATTCTGGCAGTCCCTGAAGTGATGCTTATTCCTGGCAGTGGCAGTCCCCCTGAGTCCCTGAAGTGATGCTTATTCCTGGCAGTCCCTGAAGTGATGCTTATTCTTGGCAGTCCCTCCCTGAAGTGACGCTTATTCCTGTGATGCTTATTCCTGGCAGTCCCTGAAGTGATGCTTATTCGCAATCCCTGATTGCCTGGCAGTCCCTGAAGTGATGCTTATTCCAGTCCCTGGCAGTCCCTGAAGTGATGCTTATTCTTGGCAGTCCCTGAAGTGATGCTTATTCCTGGCAGTCCCTGAAGTGATGCTTCCCTGATTCCTGGCAGTTCCTGAAGTGCATCATGTTCCCTTCGCTGATAGTCCTCTGCAGCTGGTTTCACTCCACAAAGGTAACCTTGTACACCAGTATCTGTTTAAATTTCATATTGGTTTTATGAATAACCAATTTCAATGTCATATTGGTTTCATGAATAACCAATTTAAATATCATATTGGTTTTATGAATAACCAATTTCAATATCATATTGGTTTCATGAATAACCAATTTAAATATCATATTGGTTTAATGAATAACCAATTTAAATATCATATTGGTTTTATGAATAACCCATTTAAATATCATATTGGTTTAATGAATAACCAATTTAAATAACATATTGGTTTAATGAATAACCCATTTAAATATCATATTGGTTTTATGAATAACCAATTTAAATATCATATTGGTTTAATGAATAACCAATTTAAATATCATATTGGTTTATGAATAACTCATTTAAATATCATATTGGTTTAATGAATAACCCATTTAAATATCATATTGGTTTTATGAATAACCTGAGGGTGTGCTAGCGAATCGGAAGCCTTTCCCTGGAGCTGTAAAAACAGATGATGTTGCAGAGACAAGATCAAAGACTATCGTTGCCAAATGTTTTCCTCCCGAGGTATTTTTTCATTTAAAGTAGAATAGCAGCCTTTATGACAATTTATAATAATAATAACATTGTATCTAAAAAAATATATAAAACAAAATTCATTCTGAACACTTAGCTAACTGTCCCAACTACACACACACACACACACACACACACACACGCAAACACACACACACACACGCACACACGCACACACACACACACACACACACACACACACACACACACACACACACACACACACACACACACACACAGGGAAGTGGCAGTAGAGGGAGCAAAATATTGTTAAGTAGAGAATCACACACGTGCAGAAGGATAATTTGTTTTGCAACCAGAAAAACAGCCAATCGGTTGGGAATAACAAATCAAATCAAATCCAATCAAATTTTATTTGTCACATACACATGGTTAGCAGATGTTAATGCGAGTGTAGCGAAATGCTTGTGCTTCTAGTTCCGACAATGCAGTAATAACCAACAAGTAATCTAACTAACAATTCCAAGACTACTGTCTTATACACAGTGTAAGGGGATAAAGAATATGTACATAAAGATATATGAATGAGTGATGGTACAGAGCGGAAGAGGCAAGATACAGTAGATGGTATCGAGTACAGTATATACATATGAGATGAGTATGTAAACAAAGTAAACAAAGTGGCATAGTTAAAGTGGCTAGTGATATATTTTACATCATTTCCCATCAATTCCCATTATTAAAGTGGCTGGAGTTGAGTCAGTGTCAGTGTGTTGGCACAGCCACTCAATGTTAGTGGTGGCTGTTTAACAGTCTGATGGCCTTGAGATAGAAGCTGTTTTTCAGTCTCTCGGTCCCAGCTTTGATGCACCTGGACTGACCTCGCCTTCTGGATGATAGCGGGGTGAACAGGCAGTGGCTTGGGTGGTTGTTGTCCTTGATGATCTTTATGGCCTTCCTGTAACATCGGGTGGTGTAGGTGTCCTGGAGGGCAACATGCGTTGTGCAGACCTCACTACCCTCTGGAGAGCCTTACGGTTGAGGCGGAGCAGTTGCTGTACCAGGCGGTGATACAGCCCGCCAGGATGCTCTCGATTGTGCATCTGTAGAAGTTTGTGAGTGCTTTTGGTGACAAGCCGAATTTCTTCAGCCTCCTGAGGTTGAAGAGGCGCTGCTGTGCCATCTTCACGATGCTGTCTGTGTGAGTGGACCAATTCAGTTTGTCTGTGATGTGTACGCCGAGGAACTTACATTGCAACTGTGTGCATTTTTTCACTTTCAGTTCACTTCCATAGCTTTGTGAAGTCCATACAACTGTGAATTTTCTGGCCGTCTAACTTTTTTCCATATTTCTATAAATCTGTTTTTTTGCTTTGTCATTATGGGGTATTGTGTGTAGATTGATGAGGGGGGGATGTAATCCATTTTAGAATGAGTATATGTGACGGTAAACAGAGAATCTACTTTCTTGGGGACCTGAATATCGACTGGTTTTCATCAAGCTGTCGTATGCAATTCATGCACAATTGTCTCAAGGCTTCAACATCCTTCTTTAACCCGTCTCCTCCCCTTCATCTACACTGATTGTAGTGGATTTAGCAAGTGACATCAATAAGGGATCTGAACTTTCACCTGGATTCCCCTGTCAGTTTATGTCATGGAAAGACATGGTGTCCTTAATGTTTTGTACACTCAGAGTGTAAACGCAACGTAAAGTGTTGGTTCCGTGTTTCATGAGCTGAAAAAAAAATACAGGAAATGATCCATGAGCACAAAAAGCTTATTTCTATCAAATGTCTTTACATCCATGTGGGTGATTATTTCTCATTTGCCAAGATATTCCATTCACCTGCTGGTGTGGCATATCAAGAAGCTGATTAAACAACGTGATTTGTCCTTATTTAGTATGGTCAGGGCGTGAGTTGGGGTGGACAGTCTATGTTTGTTTTTCTATGATTTTGGGGATTTCTAATGTTTCGGCCCAGTATGGTTCTCAATCAGAGGCAGGTGTCATTAGTTGTCTCTGATTGAGAATCATACTTAGGTAGCCTGGGTTTCACTGTTTGTTTGTGGGTGATTGTCTATGTTAGTTGCTTGTGTCAGCACAGTTCTTATGATAGCTTCACGGTCGTTATATGTTTATTGTTTTTGTACAGTCGTGTTTTTCTATTCAACGATGCGTTCACACAACGCTGCGCTTCTTAAGACGATTGTGACTTATTATTATCTCAGTAGTTTTGCAAATAAAGGTCCTTGAAAAGACGTGTGGCATACTAGGCTACACGCTAATGTGGAAGATAACAATGATATGTAACTAACATAACATAACAACACTCTGAAAAGAGCTCCAGAGTTCCTCTGTGGAGAAGGTAGAATCTTTCAGAAGGACAACCATCTCTGCAGCACTGCACCAATCAGGCCTTTATGGTTGAGTGGCCAGATGGAAGCAACTACTCAGTAAAATGCACATGACGAGACGGCCTACAGGGAGGAGGTGAGGGCCCTCGGAGTGTGGTGTCAGGAAAATAACCTCACACTCAACGTCAACAAGACTAAGGAGATGATTGTGGACCTCAGGAAACAGCAGAGGGAACACCCCCCCCCTATCCACATCGATGGAACAGTAGTGGAGAGGGTAGCAAGTTTTAAGTTCCTCGGCATACACATCACAGACAAACTGAATTGGTCCACTCACACTGACAGCGTTTAGTGAAGAAGGCGCAGCAGCGCCTCTTCAACCTCAGGAGGCTGAAGAAATTCGGCTTGTCACCAAAAGCACTCACAAACTTCTACAGATGCACAATCGAAATCCTGGCGGGCTGTATCACCGCCTGGTAGGCAACTGCTCCGCCCTCAACCGTAAGGCTCTCAGGGGGTAGTGAGGTCTGCACAACGCATCACCGGGGGCAAACTACCTGCCCTCCAGGACACCTACACCACCCGATGTTACAGGAAGGCCATAAAGATCATCAAGGACATCAACCACCCGAACCACTGCCTGTTCACCCCGCTATCATCCAGAAGGCGAGGTCAGTACAGGTGCATCAAAGCTGGGACCGAGAGACTGAAAAACAGCTTCTATCTCAAGGCCATCAGACTGTTAAACAGCCACCACTAACATTGAGTGGTTGTTGCCAACACACTGTCATTGACACTGACCCAACTCCAGCCACTTTAATAATGGGAATTGATGGGAAATGATGTAAATATATCACTAGCCACTTTAAACAATGCTACCTTATATAATGTTACTTACCCTACATTATTCATCTCATATGCATACGTATATCCTGTACTCTACATCATCGACTGCATCCTTATGTAATACATGTATCACTAGCCACTTTAACTATGCCACTTTGTTTACTTTGTCTACATACTCATCTCATATGTATATACTGTACTCGATACCATCTACTGTATGCTGCTCTGTACCATCACTCATTCATATATCCTTATGTACATATTCTTTATCCCCTTACACTGTGTATAAGACAGTAGTTTTGGAATTGTTAGTTAGATTACTTGTTGGTTATCACTGCATTGTCGGAACTAGAAGCACAAGCATTTCGCTACACTCGCATTAACATCTGCTAACCATGTGTATGTGACAAATAAAATTGGATTTGATTTGATTTGATGACAGCCCACTTGGAGATTTCCACAAGGCACCTAAAGGCCTCTGACCATGAGAAACAAGATTCTCTGTTCTGATGAAACCAAGATTAAACTCTTTGGCCTGAATGACAAGCGTAACGTCTGGAGGAAACCTGGCACCATCCCTACGGTGAAGCATGGTGGTGGCAGCATCATGTTGTGGGGATATTTTACAGAGGAAGGGACTGGGATACTAGTCAGCATCGAGGAGAAGATGAACGGAGCAAAGTACAGAGAGCTCCTTATTGAAAACTCTGGGATGCTGGCTTTCTAGGCAGAGTTCCTCTGTCCAGCGCCTGTGTTCTTTTGCCCATCTTTTCTTTTTATTGGCCAGTCTGAGATACAACTTTTTCTTTGCAACTCTAGAAGGCCAGCATCCCGGAGTCACCTCTTCACTACCAACGTAGAGACTGGTGTTTTGCGGTTACTATTTAATGAAGCTGTCAGTTGAGGACTTGTGAGGCATCTGTTTCTCAAACTAGACACTCTCATGTACTTGTCCTCTTGCTCAGTTGTGCACCGGGGCCTAGCCCATTCCTCATTCTATTCTGGTTAGAGCCTGTTTGCGCTTTTCTGTGAAGGGAGAAGTACACAGCGTTGTATGAGATCTTCAGTTTCTTGGCAATTTCTCGCATGGAACAGCCTTCAATTCTCAGAACAAGAATAGACTAACAAGTTTCAGAAGAAAGGGCTTTGTTTCTGGTCATTTTGAGCCTGTAATCGAACCCAAAAATGCTGATGCACCAGATAAGAAAGACCGTTTTAATGCTTCTTTAATCAGAACAACAGTTTTCAGCTGTACTAATGTTGGTTCCACTTTTCTGGGCTCCGTTATTTACTTAACAAATAATGAATACACTAAATGTTCAACAGTTTTCAGCTAATGTTGGTTGAATACACTAAATGTGCATATTTAACATTAAGATATTTTAATTAGAATACAGTTGTAGTCAGAAGTCAAAGATCAACATACAAATGTCTCTCCTGAGTTCTGCCCCGAACAAAAGAAAGACTGGATCTTATATACCCGAGGTCACACCTTATGGTGCCATCTCCTATGTTAAAACACTGCATGTGCAGCTAAAAGACCCAGTTATTCTTAACACGAGGTTTCTGAGAACCTGTTTCAGCGTTATGCAAATCTGCCATAGTATCAGAGAAAAACAGACGCTGTCTCTCTGTGTCTCGCTATCACCCACAGTCCCTTTTCTCACCTTTTCTCACAGACGCCGTGGTTCCTGCGTGTTTTGGCAGAGAGCACAGACAGAGGCCTTAATATTCAGCTATAGAGTGAGCATCAGTACAATGGCACATAAGCAAATGAATAACAACATAATCAGTGGTGGGGGTCTTGAAAAGACCCCCAATATCAACTTTTAACCCTTCACTAACATAACTGCAAAGGGGTTTTCTATTGATCAATCAACCTTTTAAAATGATAAACTTGGATTAGCTAAACAACATGCCATTGGAACACAGGAGTGATGGTTGCTGATAATGGGCCTCTGTACGCCTATGTAGATATTCCATAAAAAATCTGTCGTTTCCAGCTACAATAGTCATTTACAACATGAACAATGTGTACACTGTATTTCCGATCAATTTGATGTTATTTTAATGATAATAAAAATGTGCTTTTCTTTCAAAAACAAGGACATTTCTAAATGACCCCAAACATTCGAACAGTATTGTATGTTAAGTTGGAAAAAGTCAGTTGTATAGTTCGTTCTTTTCTTTCCTATTGAACATACTACTTTCCGTATGAAATATTATCGTTTATTTAGATATTAGAGTACCTGAGGATTAATTAGAAACGTTGTTTGACTTGTTTGGACGAACCCTACCAATAACTTTTTGGATTCCTTTGTCTGCATGTTGAACGAGTGGATTACTGAAATCAATGGCGCCAACTAAATTGACTTTTTGGGATATAAAGAAGGACTTTATCGAACAAAACAACCATTCATTGTGTAGCTGGGACCCTTGGAATTGCAAGCAGAGGAAGATCTTCAAAAGTAAGTGATTTATTAACAAGTTTCAATCCAAGAGGCTTTGATTACATTTCCAATATCCTCGCCCAAGTGGACATTTTGTTTGAGTAACATATATGCCAATTGGCCATTGACTTTAATGCAGAGAAACTTAAATCAGTTTTACCTCATTTCTTTCAGCATGTCAAATGTGCAAAAGTTCTAGACAACCTTTACTCATTTACATTACATTTAAGTCATTTAGCAGACGCTCTTATCCATAGAGATGTGCAAAAAGTTCTCCCTCGCCCTCCATTTGGCAAATCTGACCATAATTCCAACCTCCTGATTCATTGCTTACATGCACAATTTTAAGCAGGAAACACCAGATGCTCGGTCTATAAAATAGTGGTCAGATGAAGCAGATGCTAAACTACAGGACTGTTTTGTTAGCACAGACTGGAATATGTTCCGGAATTCTTCCGATGGCATTGAGGAGTACACCACATCAGTCACTGGCTTTATCAATAAGTGCATCGAGGACGTCATCCCCACATTGAATGTGCGTACATTCCCCAACCAGAAGCCATGGATTAGAGGGAACATTTGCACTGAGCTAAAGGGTAGAGCTGCCACTTTCAAGGAGCGGGACTCTAACCCAGAAGCTTATGCCCTCCGATGAACCATCAAACAGGCAAAGTGTCAATACAGGACTAAGATCGAATCGTACTACACCGGCTCCAACGCTCATCGGCTATGGCACGGCTTGCAAACTATTACAAGTGACACAAACCTACCAGACGAGCAAAATAACTTCTATGCTCACTTCGAGGCAAGTAACACTGAAGCATTGATGAGAGCATCAGCTGTTCTGGACGACTGTGTGATCACGCTCTCCGCAGCCGATGTGAGTAAGACCTTTAAACAGTATCCGATTGCAGAGGAAGGTGTTTAATCCCAGGGTCCTGATGGTGTTGGAGTCGTGCCTGGCCTGACCATGCAGTCGTGGGTGAACATGAGGGGACTGAGCATGCACCCTGGGGAGCTCCAGTGTTGAGGATCAGCGTGGCAGATGTGTTGTTACCTACCCTAACCACCTGGGGGGCGGCCCGTCAAGAAGTCCAGGATCCAGTTGCAGAAGGAGGTGTTTAGTCCCAGGTTCCTTAACTTAGTGAGGAGCTTGGAGGGCACTATGGTGTTGAACACTCAGCTGTAGACATTGAACAGCATTCTCAAGTAGGTGTTCCTTATGTCCAGGTGGGAAAAGGCAGTGTGGAGCACAATAGAGATTGCTTCATCTGTGAATCTGTTGGGGTGGTATGTGAATTGGAGTGGGTCCAGGGTGTCTGGGATGATGGTGTGGATATGAGCCATGACCAGCCTTTCAAATCAGTTCATGGATACAAATGTAAGTTCTACGGTGCAATAGTCATTTAGAAGGAAAAGGGGGATAACTAGTCAGTTGTACAACTGAATGCATTCAACTGAAATGTGTCTTCTGAATCAGAGAGGTGTGGGGGGCTGCACTAATCGACATCCACATCGTCGGCACCCGGGGAACAGTTGGATAACTGCCTTGCTCAGGGGCAGAACGACAGACAGGTTAACTTGGTGGTCTAGGGTACAGGGGCTATGGTGGTCTGCTTGAAACATCTGGATATTACAGACTGGGCCAAGGAGAGGTTGAAAATGTTGGTGAAGACACTTGCCAGCTGTTCAGCAAATGCTCTGAGTACATGTCCAGGTAATCCATCCGGCCCTACAGCCTTGTGAATGTTAACCTGTTTAAAGGTCTTACTCACATCGGCTACTGAGCGCGTAATCACACAGTCATCCAGGCACAGCTGGTGCTCTCATGCATGGTTCAGTGTTTCTTGCCTCGAAGCCAGCATAGAAGGCATTTAGCTCGTCTGGTAGGCTCGCGTCACTGGTGCAGCTTGTGTCTGTGTTTCCCTTTGTAATCCGTAATAGTTTCCCTGCCACATCTGACGAGCATCAGAGCCGGTGTAGAACGATTCAATCTTAATCCTGTATTGATGATTTGCCTGTTTGGCGGTTCATCTGAGGTCATAGCGGGATTTCTTATAACATTCCGGGTTGTGTGTCCCACTCCTTGAAAGCGGCAGCTCCAGCCTTCAGCTCAGTGCAGATGTTTCCTGTAATCTATGGCTTTTTGTTTAGGATTTGTACGTACCGTCACTGTGGGGACTACGTCGTTGATGCATATTACCATCAGCGCTAGCAAAACAATCCCCAAACTTGCAGTCATGGCCAAAAGTTTTGAGAATGACACAAATATTAATTTTCACAAAGTCTGCTGCCTCAGTGTCTTTAGATATGTTTGTCAGATGTTACTATGGAATACTGAAGTATAATTACAAGCATTTCATAAGTATCAAAGGCTTTTATTGACAATTACATGAAGTTGATGCAAAGAGTCAATATTAGTAGTGTTGACCCTTCTTTTTCAAGACTTCTGCAATCTGCCCTGACATGCTGTCAATTAACTTCTGGGCCACATCCTGACTGATGGCAGGCCATTCTTGCATAATCAATGCTTGGAGTTTGTCAGAATTTGTGGGTTTTTGTTTGTCCACCCGCCTCTTCCCTTCTTTCTTTTCTCTCCAAAACTCTTGAACGTGCCGTCCTTGGCCAGCTCTCCCGCTATCTCTCTCAGAATGACCTTCTTGATCCAAATCAGTCAGGTTTCAAGACTAGTCATTCAACTGAGACTGCTCTTCTCTGTATCACGGAGGCACTCCGCACTGCTAAAGCTAACTCTCTCTCCTCTGCTCTCATCCTTCTAGACCTATCGGCTGCCTTCGATACTGTGAACCATCAGATCCTCCTCTCCACCCTCTCCGAGTTGGGCATCTCCGGCGCGGCCCATGCTTGGATTGCGTCCTACCTGACAGGTCGCTCCTACCAGGTGGCGTGGCGAGAATCTGTCTCCTCACCACGCGCTCTCACCACTGGTGTCCCCCAGGGCTCTGTTCTAGGCCCTCTCCTATTCTCGCTATACACCAAGTCACTTGGCTCTGTCATAACCTCACATGGTCTCTCCTATCATTGCTATGCAGACGACACACAATTAATCTTCTCCTTTCCCCCCTCTGATGACCAGGTGGCGAATCGCATCTCTGCATGTCTGGCAGACATATCAGTGTGGATGACGGATCACCACCTCAAGCTGAACCTCGGCAAGACGGAGCTGCTCTTCCTCCTGGGGAAGGACTGCCCGTTCCATGATCTCGCCATCACGGTTTACAACTCCATCGTGTCCTCCTCCCAGAGCGCTAAGAACCTTGGCGTGATCCTGGACAACACCCTGTCGTTCTCAACTAACATCAAGGCGGTGGCCCGTTCCTGTAGGTTCATGCTCTACAACATCCGCAGAGTACGACCCTGCCTCACACAGGAAGCGGCGCAGGTCCTAATCCAGGCACTTGTCATCTCCCGTCTGGATTACTGCAACTCGCTGTTGGCTGGGCTCCCTGCCTGTGCCATTAAACCCCTACAACTCATCCAGAACGCCGCAGCCCGTCTGGTGTTCAACCTTCCCAAGTTCTCTCACGTCACCCCGCTCCTCCGCTCTCTCCACTGGCTTCCAGTTGAAGCTCGCATCCGCTACAAGACCATGGTGCTTGCCTACGGAGCTGTGAGGGGAACGGCACCTCAGTACCTCCAGGCTCTCATCAGGCCCTACACCCAAACAAGGGCACTGCGTTCATCCACCTATGGCCTGCTCGCCTCCCTACCACTGAGGAAGTACAGTTCCCGCTCAGCCCAGTCAAAACTGTTCGCTGCTCTAGCCCCCCAATGGTGGAACAAACTCCCTCACGACGCCAGGACAGCGGAGTCAATCACCACCTTCCGGAGACACCTGAAACCCCACCTCTTTAAGGAATACCTAGGATAGGATAAAGTAATCCTTCTCACCCCCCCCCCCTTAACTAGTTGCTCCTACCCTCTACTTTTTTGAACATTTTGTTAAAAATCGCGCAACATTTCAGCGCCCTGCTACTCATGCCAGGAATATAGTACGTTCATATGGTTAGAATGTGTGTATAGGAAACCCTCGGACGTTTTTAAAACTGGTTAAATCACGACTGTGGCTATTACATAACGTGCGTTACATCGGAAAGCGCAGGAAAACCTGATCACAGAAAATGGAAATAAATATCCTTGCGCCACTTCCAGCAATTGTTAACAGTGAGCCGAATTAGATAAGACCGAGCATTCAACTCCCACAGCATCCCCATGTAGTCGAGTATCTTGTGAATTTAATCCTCTTTGATTCTTGGTTGAACCGAAAGAGGGGCACGACGTACCTCCGGTCTCCGCCCAGATCATTCCGGAAGAGCTCTCTCCTGAAATTTTTTCCAAGACGACAGCTAATGATATGTACATCGCCTACGGATGATTTTTATCGCTTATTAACGTTTACTAATACCTAAAGTAGCATTACAAACGTATTTCGAAGTGTTTTGTGAAAGTTTATCGTCTACTTTTTGAATTTAAAAAATGACGTTACGTTGTGAAATCGCTGTTTTTTTCGTTTATCACACAGTCTACATATAACGATATCTTGGCTTTATATGGCCCGATTTAATCGAAATAAAGACCCAATAGTGTTTATGGGACATCTAGGAGTGCCAACAAAGAAGATGGTGAAAGGTAATGACTGTTTTCTATTTTATTGTGCGGTTTGTGTAACGCCGAAATGCTAATTATTTTGTTTACGTCCCCTGCTGTGCTTTTCTGTTGTAGTGTATTGGTGCATGCTATCAGATAATAGCTTCTCATGCTGTCGCCGAAAAGCATTTTAAAAATCTGACTTGTTGCCTGGATTCACAACGAGTGTAGCTTTAATTTGATACCCTGCATGTGTATTTTAATGAACTTTTGAGTTTTAACTAATACTATTAGCATTTAGCGTAGCGCATTTGCATATCCAGAGCTCTAGTTGGGACGCAAGCGTCCCAGGTAGAGGTAAGAGGTTAAAAGACCTAGATGCACTATTGTAAAGTGGCTGTTCCACTGGATGTCATAAGGTGAATGCACCAATTTGTAAGTCGCTCTGGATAAGAGCGTCTGCTAAATGACTTAAATGTAAATGTAATTGACCACATGTTCTCAATGGGATTAAGGTCTGGGGAATTTCCTAGCCATGGACACAAAATATTAATGTTTTGTTCCCCGAGCCACTTAGTTATCACTTTTTCCTTATGGCAAGGTGCTCCATCATGCTGGAAAGGGCATTGTTCATCACCAAACTGTTCCTGGATGGTTGGGAGAAGTTGCTCTCGGAGGATGTGTTGGTACCAATCTTGATTCATGGCTGTGATCTTAGGCAAAATTGTGAGTAAGCCCACTCCCTTGGCTGAGAAGCAACCCCACACATGAATGGTCTCATGCTTTACTGTTGGCATGACACAGGACTGATGGTAGCGCTCACCTTGTCTTCTCCGGACAAGCTTTTTTTCGGATGCCCCAAACAATCAGAAAGGGGATTCATCAGAGAAAATTACTTTACCCCAGTCCTCGGCAGTCCAATCCCTGTACCTTTTGCAGAATATCAGTCTGTCCCTTGTATTTTTCCTGGAGAGAAGTGGCTTCTTTGCTGCCCTTCTTGACACCAGGCCATCCTCAAAGTCTTTGCCTCACTGTGCGTGCAGATGCACTCACACCTGCCTGCTGCCATTCCTGAGCAAGCTCTGTACTGGTGGTGCCCCGATCCCGCAGCTGAATCAACTTTAGGAGACAGTCCTGGTGCTTGCTGGACTTTCTTGGGCCTCCTGAAGCCTTCTTCTCAATAATTGAACCGCTCCTTGAAGTTCTTGATGATCCGATAAATGGTTGATTTAGGTGCAATCTTACTGGCAGCAATGATGACGGCACGTGTTTCCTTGCAGGTAACCATGCTTGACAGAGGAAGAACAATGATTCCAAGAACCACCTTCCTTTTGAAGCTTCAGTCTGTTATTCGAACTCAATCAGCATGACAGAGTGATCTCCAGCCTTGTCCATATCAACAATCACCTGTGTTAACGAGAGAATCACTGACATGATGTCAGCTGGTCCTTTTGTGGCAGGGCTGAAATGCAGTGGAAATGTTTTGGGGGGGATTCAGTTCATTTAATTGCAATTCATCTGATCACTCTTCATAACTTTCTGTAGTATATACTGTACAATTTGCCATCATACAAACTGAGGCAGCAGATTTTGTGAAAATTAATATTTGTGTCATTCTCAAAACCTTTGGCCACGATTGTAGTGTCTGCTTCATCACACCACTTCAATTGAGCGCCTTGCTGGTACTTCCTGTTTGAGATTTTGCTTGTAAACAGGAATTAAGAGGAAGGAGTTATGGCCAGATTTTCCAAATGGAGGGTGAGGGAAAGCTTTGTATGAATGTCATCCATGGATAAATAGATTTTTTTCTGCTTGAGATTTGAGTCTGCAGTTTGATGGCTGGTTTGGTGGAATATTTAACTGTTTGTCTGTGTCCTTGTGTTTGGGGAGGGGAAGGGGTGGGGTCTGGGTTGGCAGTTGCTGGGTGGAGGTAGTATTTGTAGTTGATCTGTGTCCTTGTTTTGGGGGAGAAGTGGGATCTACTGTACCCAATGAGTGAAAATACATTTCCAAAAAGTATCTACCCCCCCCCCACACACACACACACCCAGGTGTAGAGTTTGGCCAGTAGCATAGAGTTTGGATAGCCAGCCAAATGGTGAATGATGGCACAGTAAAATACAGATACTCACCTTTGAATGTTCTGTTCTCTGCTCCTGAATATAGAAAGACATGGTACAATGATTAATGACAACCATGGCTGTACAGTATACAGAATACACATCCTGTATATATTGTATATATTGAAACTATTATCTATAGCAGCTACATAGACTATCAGATTGTTAAATAGCCATCACTAGCCAGATACCATAGATATTCTGTTCTCTGCTCCTGAATATACAGATACACACCTTTCTGGAGAGATGATGTTCTGTTCTCTGCTCCTGAATATACTGATACACACCTTTCTGGAGAGATGATGTTCTGTTCTCTGCTCCTGAATATACTGATACACACCTTTCTGGAGAGATGATGTTCTGTTCTCTGCTCCTGAATATACTGATACACACCTTTCTGAATATACTGATACACACCTTTCTGGAGAGCTGATGTTCTGTTCTCTGCTCCTGAATATACAGATGAAGATGATGTTCTGTTCTCTGCTCCTGAATATACTGATACACACCTTTCTGGAGAGATGATGTTCTGTTCTCTGCTCCTGAATATACTGATACACACCTTTCTGGAGAGATGATGTTCTGCTCTCTGCTCCTGAATATACTGATACACACCTTTCTGGAGAGATGATGTTCTGTTGTCTGCTCCTGAATATACTGATACACACCTTTCTGGAGAGATAATGTTCTGTTCTCTGCTCCTGAATATACAGATACACACCTTTCTGGAGAGCTGATGTTCTGTTCTCTGCTCCTGAATATACAGATACACACCTTTCTGGAGAGATGATGTTCTGCTTCTGCTCCTGAATATACTGATACACACCTTTCTGAAGATGATGTTCTGTTCTCTGCTCCTGAATATACTGATACACACCTTTCTGGAGAGATGATGTTCTGTTCTCTGCTCCTGAATATACTGTACACACCTTTCTGGAGAGCTGATGTTCTGCTCTCTGCTCCTGAATATACACACCTTTCTGGAGAGATGATGTTCTGTTCTCTGCTCCTGAATATACTGATACACACCTTTCTGGAGAGATGATGTTCTGTTCTCTGCTCCTGAATATACTGATACACACCTTTCTGGAGAGCTGATGTTCTGTTCTCTGCTCCTGAATATACAGATACACACCTTTCTGGAGAGCTGATGTTCTGTTCTCTGCTCCTGAATATACAGATACACACCTTTCTGGAGAGATGATGTTCTGTTCTCTGCTCCTGAATATACTGATACACACCTTTCTGGAGAGATGATGTTCTGTTCTCTGCTCCTGAATATACTGATACACACCTTTCTGGAGAGATGATGTTCTGTTCTCTGCTCCTGAATATACTGATACACACCTTTCTGGAGAGATGATGTTCTGTTCTCTGCTCCTGAATATACTGATACACACCTTTCTGGAGAGATGATGTTCTGTTCTCTGCTCCTGAATATACTGATACACACCTTTCTGGAGAGATGATGTTCTGTTCTCTGCTCCTGAATATACAGATACACACCTTTCTGGAGAGATGATGTTCTGTTCTCTGCTCCTGAATATGGACTTACTCAGACTGTGTGAATAGAAAGGCGTGGTACAATGATTAATGATGGCTATACAGTATTTTTTATTTATTTTATTTTTCACCTTTATTTAACCAGGTAGGCTAGTTGAGAACAAGTTCTCATTTACAACTGCGACCTGGCCAAGTTAAAGCATAGCAGTGTGAACAGACAACAACACAGAGTTACACATGGCATAAACAATAAACAAGTCAATAACACAGTAGAAAAAAAAGTCTATATACATACATTGTGTGCAAAAGGCATGAGGAGGTAGGCGAATAATTACAATTTAGCAGATTAACACTGGAGTGATAAATGGTCAGATGGTCATGTGCAGGTAGAGATACTGGTGTGCAAAAGAGCAGAAGAGTAAATAAATAACAACAGTATGGGGATGAGGTAGGTAAATTGGGTGGGCTATTTACCGATAGACTATGTACAGCTGCAGCGATCGGTTAGCTGCTCAGATAGCAGATGTTTGAAGTTTGTGAGGGAGATAAAAGTCTCCAACTTCAACGATTTTTTGCAATTCGTTCCAGTCACAGGCAGCAGAGAACTGGAAGGAAAGGAGGCCAAATGAGGTGTTGGCTTCAGTGAGATACACCTGCTGGAGCGCGTGCTATGGGTGGGTGTTGCCATCGTGACCAGTGAACTGAGATAAGGCGGAGCTTTACCTAGCATGGACTTGTAGATGACCTGGAGCCAGTGGGTCTGGCGACGAATATGTAGCGAGGGCCAGCCGACTAGAATATACAGGTCGCAGTGGTGGGTGGTATAAGGTGCTTTAGTAACAAAACGGATGGCACTGTGATAAACTGCATCCAGTTTGCTGAATAGAGTATTGGAAGCTATTTTGTAAATGACATCGCCGAAGTCGAGGATTGGTAGGATAGTCAGTTTTACTAGGGTAAGTTTGGCGGCGTGAGTGAAGGAGGCTTTGTTGCAAAATAGAAAGCCGATTCTAGATTTGATTTTAGATTGGAGATGTTTGATATGAGTCTGGAAGGAAAGTTTACAGTCTAGCCAGACACCTAGGTACTTATAGATGTTCACATATTCTAGGTCGAAACCATCCAGGGTGGTGATGCTAGTCATGCGTGCTGGTGCAGGCAGCAAACGGTTGAAAAGCATGCATTTGGTTTTACTAGCGTTTAAGAGCAGTTGGAGGCCACGGAAGGAGTGTTGTATGGCATTGAAGCTCGTTTGGAGGTAAGTTAGCACAGTGTCCAAGGAAGGGCCAGAAGTATACAGAATGGTGTCGTCTGCGTAGAGGTGGATCAGGGAATCGGCCGCAGCAAGAGCAACATCATTGATATATACAGAGAAAAGAGTCGGCCCGAGAATTGAACCCTGTGGCACCCCCATAGAGACTGCCAGAGGACCGGACCACATGCCCTCCAATTTGACACACTGAACTCTGTCTGCAAAGTAGTTGGTGAACCAGGCAAGGCAGTCATTAGAAAAACCGAGGCTACTGAGTCTGCCGATAAGAATATGGTGATTGACAGAGTCGAAAGCCTTGGCCAGGTCGATGAAGACGGCTGCACAGTATTGTCTTTTATCGATGGCGGTTATGATATCGTTTAGTACCTTGAGCGTGGCTGAGGTGCACCCGTGACCGGCTCGGAAAAAATTTAAGCCAAATGTTTTCCTTCCAAGGGGCAGAACGACAGAGATTTGAACTTGCAACCTTTCGGTTACTAGTCAACACTCAGCTAAATGGGAAACTACCTGGGCCCGGTGTCTCCCAGGATAAATACACCACTTCCCCATTCATGGAGGAGACTCTCTCCATGCAGACACCTTTATAGATTTGGTTGTTTTTCTTGGTGGTTTTTTGGTTGTTTGCTTTAGCATCTTTCAACACACTGCATTATCACATTCATGCATGCAAAACACTCACTTACACTACTGATTACTGATTACAGACACCATTGTGTTATACTTAGTTACTCATTTAATTGTATTACTCCTTATCTCCACGTTGTCTCCCTTTTGTTACGGGCTTTGAGCCGGTTCGTGACACTAACCACTTGGCTACCCTGCCTAGGCCAATTGTGAATTTTCTGGCAGCCTAACTATTTCCAAATGTCTAAAAATCTGTTTTTTTGCTTTGTCATTATGGGGTATTGTGTGTGTGTGTGGCAATGTAATCCATTTTAGAATGAGGCTGTAATTAAATAAAATGTGTCAAAAGTCAAGGGGCCTTAATACTTCCTGAATACACTGTATATGCAGCCTTAGAAATAAGATTCCGTAAATCAGTAACTTGCTAACATCAGATAACATTCTGTATGTTAGCCATTTATGAGACTCACTTAGATAATTCCTTTAATGATACAGCAGTAGCAATACAGGGATATAATATCTACAGAAGAGACAGGAATGCTTATGGGGGAGGTGTTGCTTTATATATTTAGAGCCATTTCCCTGTACTGTTTAGAGAAGATCTCATGCCCAGTGTTATTGAAGAGGTTGCAGGTTTACCTGCCTCATCTGAAGCCATTTAGGGGTATTTCTATAGGTCACCAAGTGCTAACAGTCAGTATTTAGACAGTGTGTGAAATGCTCGGTAGTATCATCTACACTGGTTGAAGTGGATGTAGCAAGTGACATCAATAAGGGATCTTAGCTTTCACCTGGATTCACCTGTCAGTTTATGTTATGGATGGAAAGACATGGTGCCCTTAATGTTTTGTACACTCCGTGTGTAAACGCAACATGTAAAGTGTTGGTTCCGTGTTTCATGAGCTGAAAAAAAAAATACAGGAAATGATCCATGAGCACAAAAAGCTTATTTCTATCAAATGTCTTTACATCCCTGTGGGTGATCATTTCTCGTTTGCCAAGATATTCCATTCACCTGGTAGGTGTGGCATATCAAGAAATCAAATCAAATCAAATCAAATCAAATTTTATTTGTCACATACACATGGTTAGCAGATGTTAATGCGAGTGTAGCGAAATGCTTGTGCTTCTAGTTCCGACAATGCAGTGATAACCAACAAGTAATCTAACTAACAATTCCAAAACTACTGTCTTATACACAGTGTAAGGGGATAAGGAATATGTACATAAGGATATATGAATGAGTGATGGTACAGAGCAGCATACAGTAGATGGTATCGAGTACAGTATATACATATGAGATGAGTATGTAGACAAAGTAAACAAAGTGGCATAGTTAAAGTGGCTAGTGACATAAGAATGCAGTCGATGATCTAGAGTACAGTATATACATATGCATATGAGATGAATAGTGTAGGGTAAGTAACATTATATAAGGTAGCATTGTTTAAAGTGGCTAGTGATATATTTACATCATTTCCCATCAATTCCCATTATTAAAGTGGCTGGAGTTGGGTCAGTGTCAATGACAGTGTGTTGGCAGCAGCCACTCAATGTTAGTGATTGCTGTTTAACAGTCTGATGGCCTTGAGATAGAAGCTGTTTTTTCAGTCTCTCGGTCCCAGCTTTGATGCACCTGTACTGACCTCGCCTTCTGGATGATAGCGGGGTGAACAGGCAGTGGTTTGGGTGGTTGATGTCCTTGATGATCTTTATGGCCTTCCTGTAACATCGGGTGGTGTAGGTGTCCTGGAGGGCAGGTAGTTTGCCCCCGGTGATGCGTTGTGCAGACCTCACTACCCTCTGGAGAGCCTTACGGTTGAGGGCGGAGCAGTTGCCGTACCAGGCGGTGATACAGCCCGCCAGGATGCTCTCGATTGTGCATCTGTAGAAGTTTGTGAGTGCTTTTGGTGACAAGCCGAAGAAGCTGATTAAACAACGTGATCATTACCAGGTGCACCTTCTGCTGGGGACAATAAAAGGCCATAGACATGCTGACTGCAGGAATGTCAACCAGAGCTGATGCCAGAAAATTTTAATTTCTCTACCGTAAGCCACCTCGAACGGCATTTTAGAGAAGCTTGCAGTACGTCCAATTGGCTCCAGTCTTGGTGTGAGCCGAATTAGGAGGAACTGGTACTCACTGAGCAAGTGGTGTGACTTCCGATACACACATGGTTTTGTTCAAGTATTGTAGTTTGTTTGACAATTCTTTTACAATGAGAAAACAACCAAATGGAAAAAATACATTGTAACAAATAACCCTGATTCCACTATAACAAACAGTCTGAGAGAAAATGCCCCACAGACCTTTGCATGCCATCGGGACAACATCAGACTGATTTACATTGCTAGTTGGGTCATGGGGTTGGGATCTTCCGATGGGTCTGGGTTTGTTGCATCCAAAGCTAACGGTTGTTGGTTTGCTCTTAGTGGGACTATACTTTGTTGGTTTGCTCTTAGTGGGACTATACTTTGTTGGTTTGCTCTTAGTGGGACTATACTTTGTTGGTTTGCTCTTAGTGGGACTATACTTTGTTGGTTTGCTCTTAGTGGGACTATACTTTGTTGGTTTGCTCTTAGTGGGACTATACTTTGTTGGTTTGCTCTTAGTGGGACTATACTTTGTTGGTTTGCTCTTAGTGGGACTATACTTTGTTGGTTTGCTCTTAGTGGGACTATACTTTGTTGGTTTGCTCTTAGTGGGACTATACTTTGTTGGTTTGCTCTTAGTGGGACTATACTTTGTTGGTTTGCTCTTAGTGGGACTATACTTTGTTGGTTTGCTCTAATTGTACCTCCTAACCAGTGTGAATACAACAGGAAGCTTGTTGATGGCCCATCAGCAGGCCGTTAAGTTTGCTACGTTGAAGGCCTTTGAGAGGGTTTTGTGCCTCCGGGAACAGTCATGTTTGCTCTTTTTCATAATAGTGTAGGGTAACAGCAATGATGAACCAATATCACAATATGACTTGTTCATATCCTTATTGGTGCCCACCACTAGTAACTGTGTACAGTACATCTCTGTTATCTCTGTAAATGATCTAACGGGTAACATTAAGGAAATAGGAAAGAGCGTTTAGAAGTACCAGTATCATGACTTGTTGGGAGGATTTCTCAGTTCATATCAACTAACCTGGTGTTCCTCTGGTCCTCATCAACTGGGATATCTCTGTTGGAAGAGTCAAACCAAACCCTGTGAATATGAATCAATCAGAAAATCCATATCACATTATAGCATCATTAGGGTGTAATAAATGAACAGAAACTTGATCTTACCCATTGAGCCTTTCATTGAAGAAGCTGTAGTGAACATACCTTTCGGAAGAGAGGAGGAAATCAATTCAAGTCTGTCATGAAAACATTTAAAGGCCTTATTACACAAAATGTGCTGTTTTTCTTCTACATCAGATTAGCAGCTTGTCTTTGAAGCCTAATTTATACGCTACGCAATAATGCAATTAGCTGCCGAAAATGGGGATCCAGCTTAGTTGAGTCGAGTTACAAATTATGAGCTGCACAAGTTTACATTATCCTGACATTATCCTTACATTATCCTGACATTATCCTTACATTATCCTTACATTATCTTGGATGTGGTGTGGGCAAAGCCTCATTCATGCTACATGCGTGTGTGCATCTATTAACCTGAAGTGCAAACCATAGTGTATATAGTAGTATATGAATGTAAGCAAGATATTCAAACTATACAGGAGCTTTTCAATTAAACCAGATTGCACACTTGAATAATGCAATGATTAAAAAAAGTGTGAAAATTTTTAATTTTTAAAAGGGTTTAATCTTTAGCTATTACGACAACAATGATGTGTTATTACTGCATGGGCATGTGGCCTCAGAGAGAAAATATGTTCATTTAAAACCAGGTGAGTAATATGTGGGGCGGCAGGGTAGACTAGTGGTTAGAGCGTTGGACTAGTAACCGAAAGGGCATGTGGCCTCAGAGAGAAAATGTGTTCATTTAAAACCAGGTGAGTAATATGTGGGGTGGCGGGGTAGCCTAGTGGTTAGAGCGTTGGACTAGTAACCGAAAGGGCATGTGGCCTCAGAGAGAAAATGTGTTCATTTAAAACCAGGTGAGTAATATGTGGGGCGGCAGGGTAGACTAGTGGTTAGAGCGTTGGACTAGTAACCGAAAGGGCATGTGGCCTCAGAGAGAAAATGTGTTCATTTAAAACCAGGTGAGTAATATGTGGGGCGGCAGGGTAGCCTAGTGGTTAGAGTGTAGAGGGGGCAGGGTAGCCTAGTGGTTAGAGTGTAAACCAGGTGAGTAATATGTGAAGTAAACGCTGATCCTGGTGAGTAACTTTCCCCTAAGAATCGGAATGAATATTATAATAATAATATAATATTAAAATCGAATAGTTAAAATTCAAATACAGAGTGGCCTTAGATCGTGACAAATTGCCGCACTTGACCGTTGCTCTTGAATCATTCCCCCGGTGAAAGCCCGCCGCGCTATGAAACCATACACTTTTGCAGACACTTTGATATTACCAGCCGCAGTTGAAATGGTAAAAGCAATGTGTAGTAAGGAACAGAAACTACAAACATCAATACCTTTGTCAGATAACACTGTGAAACTAAGAATTGATGGTATAGCTAGCAATCAAGAGGAAACTCTGACTGAACGACTCAAACTCCCCACCTTATGCTCTCCAAATGAACTCTGACTGAACGACTCAAACTCCCCACCTTATGCTCTCCAAATGAACTCTGACTGAACGACTCAAACTCCCCACCTTATGCTCTCCAAATGAACTCTGACTGAACGACTCAAACTCCCCACCTTATGCTCTCCAAATGAACTCTGACTGAATGACTCAAACTCCCCACCTTATGCTCTCCAAATGAACTCTGACTGAACGACTCAAACTCCCCACCTTATGCTCTCCAAATGAACTCTGACTGAACGACTCAAACTCCCCACCTTATGCTCTCCAAATGGACGTTAGCTGTGGGGGCCGAGATGCACCTGCATTGTCTATTGTTCTCTACATGTCGCGGCATGCTATTCACGAGGACATATTGTTCTGTCTCACGATTCCCGAGCATGAAACTGCACAGGGGATGGTCAGTGTGCTGCATGGCTATATTGATGACAAACTGATTCCATGGGATCGAATGGTGGGCTTTTGCACAGATGGGGCTCCGTCTATAACGGGATTGGGGCAGGCCTCTAAACTCCAGTTATGAATGTGTCTGCCTCTGCCATATGGACTCATTGTATGATACATGGTTATAACATCTACAGAAAAGACAGAAATGCCAATGGGGGCAGTGTTGCAGATTATATTCAGAAACACATTCCTGTAAAGATTAGAGAGGATCTCATGTTAAATACTGTAATATGGCTACAGGTTCATCTGCCTCACCTAATGCCCATTGTGGTGGGAAGCTGCTATAGACCAAGTGTTAACAGTCAGTATCTGGAAAACATGTGTGAAATGCTTGATAATGTATGTGATATCAACTGAGATGTATCATTTCTGGGTGACTTCAATACTGACTGGCTTTCATAAAGCTGCCCACTCAAGAAAACATTTAAAACTTTAAATTTGTGCCTGCAACCTGGTTCAGGTAATCAGTCAACCTACCAGAGTAGTTACATGCTGCAAGGAGGCATGAGGACTACAGATGTAGCCAGGGCAATAAATTGCAATGTGCGTACTGTGAGGCGCCTAAGACAGCGCTACAGGCAGGATGGACAGCTGATCGTCCTCGCCGTGGCAGACCACGTGTAACAACACCTGCACAGGATCGGTACATCCAAACATCACACCTGCGGGACAGGTACAGGACGGCAACAACAACTGCCCGAGTTACACCAGGAACGCACAATCCCTCCATCAGTGCTCAGACTGTCCGCAATAGGTTGAGAGAGGCTGGACTTAGGGCTTGAAGGCATGTGGGCACTAACCCACCGTCGCTGGCCAAGACAGGACTGGCAAAAAGTGCTCTTCATCAACGAGACATGGTTTTTGTCACACCAGGGGTGATGTTCGGATTCACATTTATCGTAGAAGGAATGAACGTTACACCGAGGTCTGTACTCTGGAGCGGGATCAATTTGGAGGTGGAGTGTCCATCATGGTCTGGGGCGCTGTGTCATAGCATCATCGGACTGAGCTTGTTGTCTTTGCAGGCAACCTCCCCCCTGTGCGTTACAGGGAAGACATCCTCCTCCCTCATGTAGTACCCTTCCTGCAGGCTCATCCAGACATGACCCTCCAGCATGACAATGCCACCAGCCATACTGCTCGTTCTGTGTGTGAATTCCTGCAAGACAGGAATGGCAGTGTTCTGCCATGGCCAGCGAAGAGCCCGGATCTCAAGGGCTAGGGCCATCCCCCCCCCCCCCCCCCAGAAATGTCTGGGAACTTGCAGGTGCCTTGGTAGAAGAACTTACAAGAACTTACAAATATGGTCCATGAGGAGGAGATGCACTGCAGTACTTAAGAAAATGATTGTAAAACAGTTAAATCCCCTTGGATTGATGTGGAATTTAAAAATAGTGTTGAGAGGGATGAGACAAAGGGTATGGCAAATAAGTCTGGCTGCACAACCGATTGGCAAACGTACTGCAAACTGAGAAAGCATGTGACTAAACTAAACAAAAATAACAAATTATACTATGAAATAAAAAAAATCAAATGTTTCAACAGCATGTGTGTGTATCTGCAAATATTTCTGTGCATCTGAAGAATTTTCTACAATTTGAACTATTTTAGTATTATGGCAAAAGCATACTAAAGATGAGCGTGCTTTTCATTATGCCCAACAGTGTGTAGTTGGTTAGACAAAAATCTGGTAATATGAATGAAGTGTGTGCCCATTTTGTGCAAACATTTGATTTTGATAATGCTATATGTAGTTTTGGTTGCAGTGCTTCATTTTGTAGGATATATGAGGTATTTTGCAGTTTGGGTGTGTGGTTTTGTGAATTGTGTTAAGTATTTTGATAAAACCAGCCTAGTTTGCAAAATTGTGTTTCAGCAATTGGGGGAAAACTGTAAATCATTTCCACAGTCTGTGCCTGTATTTAGTTTTCATGCTAGTGAGGGCCGAGAATCCACTCTCAAATATATAATAATATCTTGAAGATAAATATACGACGTAGAGACAGAGGACTAAAAGTAAATAGATAATGATCAATGGAAATAGGGGGTTTGCCTGATCCTATGTAACTAAAGTCTGGGCACCACTGCTCTACAACACCCGTAGAGTACGACCCTCACACTGGAAGCGGCGCTGGTCCTAATCCAGGCACTTGTCATCTCCTATCTGAACTACTGTAACTCGCTGTTGGCTGGGCTCCCCGCTTGTGTCATCAAACCCCTGCAACTTATCCAGAAAACTGCAGCCTGCCTGGTTTTAAACCATCCTAACCCCCCCCCCCCCCCCCCCCCACCACTACCAGACCATGGTGTTTACCTACAGAACAGCAGGAGGACCTGCCCCTCCCTACCACTACCAGACCATGGTGTTTACCTACAGAACAGCAGGAGGACCTGCCCCCCCACCACTACCAGACCATGGTGTTTACCTACAGAACAGCAGGAGGACCTGCCCCTCCCCCCTACCACTACCAGACCATAGTGTTTACCTACAGAACAGCAGGAGGACCTACCCCTCCCTACCACTACCAGACCATGGTGTTTACCTACAGAACAGCAGGAGGACCTGCCCCCCACCACTACCAGACCATGGTGTTTACCTACAGAACAGCAGGAGGACCTGCCCCCCCCACCACTACCAGACCATGGTGTTTACCTACAGAACAGCAGGAGGACCTGCCCCCCCCCTCCCTACCACTACCAGACCATGGTGTTTACCTACAGAACAGCAGTAGGACCTGTCCCTCCCCCTCCCTACCACTACCAGACCATGATGTTTACCTACAGAACAGCAGGAGGACCTGTCCCCCCCCACCACCACTACCAGACCATGGTGTTTACCTACAGAACAGCAGGAGGACCTGCCCCTCCCTACCACTACCAGACCATGGTGTTTACCTACAGAACAGCAGGAGGAAATGCCCCTCCCTACCTTCAGGCTACCCTACACCCCAACCCAAGCACTCCATTATGCCACCCCAGGTGTCTTGGCCCTCTCACCCCTACGGGAAGGCAGCTTCCTCTCAGTCCAGTCCAAAGTCTTCTCTGACATGTCACCCCAATGGTGGAATCAGCTTCCCCCTGAAACAGGGACAGCAGAGTCCCTGCCCATCTTCCAAAAAAATCTGAAACCCTACCTCTTCAAACAGCTACGTTATTGAGGAAAAATGTACTTACTATGACTGAGATATGTGGTTGTCCCACCTAGGTATCTGAAGATGAATGCAATAACTGTAAGTCACTCTAGATAAGAGTGTCTGCTAAATGAGTGACATGTCAAAAGCTAAAAAAGTGCATCTTTAGTGTACATGGGATACGATAGTGACATTACTATTTGCAATTATCTTTCGGTGACGCTACAAGTACACCGAATGTGTATAGAGAACACTCTAATACAATCTGACAAGTACAGTTTAAGGTGGGTATTAAACACGTTTAGGTGGGTCAGTATACTTTACTCAGTACACACTTAGTTGACATGAAATAGTACTGTTACATCACTTTAATTAAACTTCAACTTATTTAGTACAGATTTAGTTATTCCAAAAATAACACCATTTACTTAGACACATAGTACATGCATAGTAATTACATAAAATATAGAAACATACATACCCCAGAAGCAAAACAATTCCAACAATGAGAAGGAGAACGAACTGCTTTGTATTTGAACTGAAATGCATTGTTCCTCCAATAGTGTCAGCAAACATTTAGTTTATTGTACACTAGAAGCAATTTCCAATCAAATGAAGATCTCTCCAATGAAACTAGTGGATCTCTTCAGCAAGCCTAGTCAAATGAGGGGGAGGAGCCTCAGCCCTTTGAACTGTACCTCCATGGACACACATCACCACGGTAACCCACACCCAAACCAGAAGTAAACTGCAAATAATCAAATCAAATCAAATTATATTTGTCACATACACATGGTTAGCAGATGTTAGTGCGAGTGTAGGGAACTCCATCCCTCTCTCCATCTCCTGGGTTAACCAGCTCCAACGCTCTCTCCATCTCCTGGGTTAACCAGCTCCATCCCTCTCTCCATCTCCTGGGTTAACCAGCTCCATCCCTCTCTCCCTCTCCTGGGTTAACTAACTCCATTCCTCTCTCCATCTCCTGGGTTAACCAGCTCCATCCCTCTCTCCATCTCCTGGGTTAACCAGCTCCATCCCTCTCTCCATCTCCTGGGTTAACCAGCCCCATCCCTCTCTCCATCTCCTGGGTTAACCAGCTCCATCCTTCTCTCCATCTCCTGGGTTAACTAACTCCATCCCTCTCTCCATCTCCTGTGTTAACCAGCTCCATCCCTCTCTCCATCTCCTGTGTTAACCAGCTCCATCCCTCTCTCCATCTCCTGAGTTTACCAGCTCCATCCCTCTCTCCATCTCCTGGGTTAACTAAATCCATCCCTCTCTCCATCTCCTGGGTTAACTAACTCCATCCCTCTCTCCATCTCCTGGGTTAATCAGCTCCATCCCTCTCTCCATCTCCTGAGTTTACCAGCTCCATCCCTCTCTCCATCTCCTGGGTTAACCAGCTCCATCCCTCTCTCCATCTCCTGGGTTAACCAGCTACATCCCTCTCTCCACCTCCTGGGTTTACCAGCTCCATCCCTCTCTCCATCTCCTAGGTTAACCAGCTCCATCCCTCTCTCCATCTCCTGGGTTAACCAGCTCCATCCCTCTCTCCATCTCCTGGGTTAACCAGCTCCATCCCTCTCTCCATCTCCTGGGTTAACCAGCTCCATCCCTCTCTCCATCTCCTGGGTTAACCAGCTCCACCTCTATCTCCATCTCCTGGGTTAACCAGCTCCATCCCTCTCTCCATCTCCTGGGTTAACCAGCTCCATCCCTCTCTCCATCTCCTGGGTTAACCAGCTCCATCCCTCTCTCCATCTCCTGGGTTAACCAGCTCCATCCCTCTCTCCATCTCCTGGGTTAACCAGCTCCATCCCTCTCTCCATCTCCTGGGTTAACCAGCTCCACCTCTATCTCCATCTCCTGGGTTAACCAGCTCCATCCCTCTCTCCATCTCCTGGGTTAACTTGCTCCATCCCTCTCTCCATCTCCTGGGTTAACCAGCTCCATCCCTCTCTCCATCTCCTGGGTTAACCAGCTCCATCCCTCTCTCCATCTCCTGGGTTAACCAGCTCCATCCCTCTCTCCATCTCCTGGGTTAACCAGCTCCACCTCTATCTCCATCTCCTGGGTTAACCAGCTCCATCCCTCTCTCCATCTCCTGGGTTAACTTGCTCCATCCCTCTCTCCATCTCCTGGGTTAACCAGCTCCATCCCTCTCTCCATCTCCTGGGTTAACCAGCTCCATCCCTCTCTCCATCTCCTGGGTTAACCAGCTCCATCCCTCTCTCCATCTCCTGGGTTAACCAGCTCCACCTCTATCTCCATCTCCTGGGTTAACCAGCTCCATCCCTCTCTCCATCTCCTGGGTTAACCAGCTCCATCCCTCTCTCCATCTCCTGGGTTAACCAGCTCCATCCCTCTCTCCATCTCCTGGGTTAACTTGCTCCATGTTGTTTGCTTGTGTTATTAAAGTTGCTAGATTTGACATGAACCATGTTTTGCTTTGTTAGTTATAGTTTGTCAACATTGTTACGTCCTACTCAAATTATTGATTAACCACAGTTAGAGAATCACTCAGACACATTTATTACTTTGTGAAAGTTCACAGTCAAAGTATTTGCATAAACAAACACAAACACTTCCTGGTTCACCTCCACTGTGTCACGATCGTCGTCAGGAGCGGACCAAAATGCAGCGTGGAATGTGTTCATGATGATTTTTTAATTTAAAAAAGCACTGAACAACTGAATACAAACTATACAAAACAATAAATGAATGAATGAATGAATGAATGAATGAATGAATGAATGAATGAATGAATGAATGAATGAATGACGCTATAATGAGAACTGTTCTGACACAAGCAACTAACATAGACAATCACCCACAACCCACAATGACAAAACAGGCTACCTAAGTATGATTCTCAATCAGAGACAACTAATGACACCTGCCTCTGATTGAGAACCATACTAGGCCGAAACATAGAAATCCCCAAATCATAGAAAAACAAACATAGACTGCCCACGCCAACTCACGCCCTGACCATACTAAATAACGACAAAACAAAGGAAATAAAGGTCAGAACGTGACACACTGTGCATATTAGCCGGACGGCCGCCAGTTAGATGCAGTGATCATAGGGAACGTGACTTTGTCAACTTCTGTGTTAAACGTCAATGTACACAGGAATATTTTAAATTGTTTTGGTGTTAGTTATGTAAACTAAAAGGTTTTGCATAGTTATTGCAGTTCGATAATGTTGGATATACTCACAGTACCTGAGTGTTGGTTATTCATGTCGTGTATTCATTGTGTGTAGTTTTTTTTACCTGCTAAAGTGAAGTCCTCCCCTGTTTTCACATGACTTGGTTTAGTCCTAAGGGCGGCAAGGAGGGCTACTCTGTTAATGTTTTAGAACACCTGCTCATTCAAGGGGTTTTCTTTATTTTTACTATTTTCTACATTGTAGAATAATAGTGAAGACATCAATACTATGAAATAACACATATGGAGTCATGTAGTAACCAAAAAAGTGTTAAACAAATGAAAATGTATTTTAGATTTTATATTCTTCAAAGTAGCCACCCTTTTCCTTGATGAAAGCTTTGCACACTCTTGGCATTCTCTCAACCAGCTTCACCTGGAATGCTTTTCCAACAGTCTTGAAGGAGTTCCCAAATATGCTCAGCATTTCTTGGCTGCTTTTCCTTAACTTTGCGGTCCAACTAATCCAAACCATCTCAACTGGGTTGAGGTCAGGTGATTGTGGAGGCCAGGTCATCTGATGCAGCACTCCATCACTCTCCTTCTTGGTCAAATAGCCTTCACACAGCCTGGAGGTGTGTTGGGTCATTGTCCTGTTGAAAAACAAATGATAGTCCCACTAAGCGCAAACCAGATGGGATGGCGTATCGCTGCAGAATGCTGTGGTAGCCATGCTGGTTAAGTGTATTGAATTGTGCATTGAATTGTAAATAAATCACAGACGCCAGCAAAGCAACCCCATGCCATCACACCTCCTCCTCCGTGCTTCACGGTGGGATTCACACATGCGGAGATCATCCGTTCACCTACTCTGCATCTCACAAAGACACGGCGGTTGGATCCAAAAATCTCACATTTGGACTCATCGGACCAAAGGACATATTTCTACCAGTCTAATGTCCATTACTCATGTTTCTTGGCCCATCAAGTGTCTTCTTATTGGTGTCCTTTAGTAGTGGTTTTCTTTGCAGCAATTCGACCGTGAAGGCCAGATTTGTCTGTTACTTGAACTCTGAAGCATTTATTTGGGCTGTAATCTGAGGCTGGTAACTCTAATGAACTTATCCTCTGTCCAAGAGGTAACTCTGGGTCTTCCTTTCCTGTGGCGGTCCTCATGAGAGACAGGTATCTCTAATGAACTTATCCTCTGCAGCAGAGGTAACTCTGGGTCTTCCTTTCCTGTGGCGGTCCTCATGAGAGACAGTTTCATCATAGCACTTGATGATTTTTGCGACTGCACTTATTTTCCAGATTGACTGACCTTCATGTCTTAAAGTAATGATGGACTGTAGTTTCCCTTTGCTTATTTGAGTTGTCCTTGCTATAATATGGACTTGGTCTTTTACCAAATAAGGCTGTCTTCTGTATATCCCCCCTACCTTGTCACAACACAACTGATTGGCTCAAACGCATTAAGAAGGAAATACATTACAAAAATTAACTTTAAAGAAAGCACACCTCCAATCCAGGTGACTACCTCATGAAGCTGGTTGAGAGAATGCCAAGAGTGTGCAAAGCTGTCTTCAAGGCAAGGTTGAAGAATCTCAAAAATTAAATATGTCTTCCCCAAACGAGTAGGTGTGTCCAAACTTTTTGATATCTACTATTATTGTATTGTTGTATATTGTTCTCTACCTAAAATCTGGAGATGGATCTGGACATTTGTTTAATTCTTCGCTCACAAGAGGTCTTGGTCTCTGTAATGTGAATAAACTGATGTTACTGAGCGTTTGTTATACTCCCCCCACAGTGATTTTGAATAATGAATGTATTTCTTGAGAAGGGTGGAGGTCAGCTGATAGATAGGAAGCTGATGGAGAGGAAGCTGATAGACAGGAAGCTGATAGACAGGAAGCTGATAGACAGGAAGCTGTAGCAGGACTGCCTCCAAAATGGCACTCTATTCCCTATACAGAGGCCTACATTTGACCAGGGCCCCGGCGCCATTCAGGACACAGCCGGGCATTAGTAACACAGTCATGTCCCCTCTTCTTCAGCTAGAGGATGTTGCCATTAAAGACGATGTCAGGGATAAAGAATGAGACAAGGGAACACATCAGCCGATAGCTAGCCACACAAATAGCCTAATATTGTCTGAAGTAAACAAGTGGGAGATAGTTGACAGGAAGTGTGTAACGGGGGGGAGCAGCTAACAAGCTCACAACAAGCAGAGCCAGAAGGTGATCCAGATGGCAGCTGTTTGTTGATTTAACCTTTCCTTTAACTGGTCAGTTAAAGAACTAATTCATATTTACAATGGACGGCCTACCACCGGGCCAAACCCATACGACACGCCCCTATGGGACTCCCAATCACGGCCAGATGTGATACAGCCTGGAATCGAACCGGGGACTGTAGTGACACCTCTTGCCCAAATGGCACCCTATTCCCTATATAGTGCACTACTTTAGACCAGAGCCCTATTCCCTATTTAGTGCACTACTTTAGACCAGATCCCTATTCCCTATATAGTACACTACTATAGACCAGAGCCCTATTCCCTATATAGTACACTACTATAGACCAGGGCCCTATTCCCTATATAGTACATTACTATAGACCAGAGCCCTATTCCCTATATAGTACACTACTTTAGACCAGGGCCCTATACCCTATATAGTGCACTACTTTAGACCAGAGCCCTATTCCCTATATATTGCACTACTTTAGACCAGAGCCCTATTCCCTATATAGTGCACTACTATAGACCAGAGCCCTATTCCCTATATAGTGCACTACTATAGACCAGAACCCTATTCCCTATATAGTGCACTACTTTAGACCAGAGCCCTATTCCCTATATAGTGCACTACTATAGACCAGAGCCCTATTCCCTATATAGTGCACTATTATAGACCAGAACCCTATTCCCTATATAGTGCACTACTTTAGACCAGAGCCCTATTCCCTATATAGTACACTACTATAGACCAGAGTCCTATTCCCTATATAGTGCACTACTTTAGACCAGAGCCCTATTCCCTATATAGTGCACTACTTTAGACCAGAGCCCTATTCCCTATACAGTGCACTACTTTAGACCAGAGCCCTATTCCCTATATAGTACACTATATAGTACACTACTTTAGACCAGGGCCCTATTCCCTATATAGTGCACTACTATAGACCAGAGCCCTATTCCCAATATAGTCTGGTCCCTGTTATGTTGTCCCTCCAGACCAGTCAGTCTGGTCCCTGTTATATTGTCTCTGTTGTCCCTCCAGACCAGTCAGTCTGGTCCCTGTTATGTTGTCCCTGTTGTCCCTCCAGACCAGTCAGTCTGGTCCCTGTTATATTGTCCCTCCAGACCAGTCAGTATGGTCCCTGTTATATTGTCCCTCCAGACCAGTCAGTCTGGTCCCTGTTATATTGTCCCTCCAGACCAGTCAGTATGGTCCCTGTTATGTTGTCCCTGTTGTCCCTCCAGACCAGTCAGTCTGGTCCCTGTTATATTGTCCCTGTTGTCCCTCCAGACCAGTCAATATGGTCCCTGTTATGTTGTCCCTCCAGACCAGTCAGTATGGTCCCTGTTATGTTGTCCCTGTTGTCCCTCCAGACCAGTCAGTCTGGTCCCTGTTATATTGTCCCTCCAGACCAGTCAGTCTGGTCCCTGTTATATTGTCCCTGTTGTCCCTCCAGACCAGTCAGTCTGGTCCCTGTTATATTGTCCCTGTTGTCCCTCCAGACCAGTCAGTCTGGTCCCTGTTATATTGTCCCTCCAGACCAGTCAGTCTGGTCCCTGTTATATTGTCCCTGTTGTCCCTCCAGACCAGTCAGTCTGGTCCCTGTTATATTGTCCCTGTTGTCCCTCCACTTATAATAGATTGGTCTTGTTGTTGAGAGTGGTGGGGGACACCCATGAGATATAATAACAGGCTTTAGTCCAGTGAAGAAATGTTGTGTAGTAATATATAGTTTTCATTAAGCTGTAAAATATCTACCCCTACTTCAGTGCAGCCCGTTTGTATTGGCATATATGACGTGGCAAACTGTCTGTCACAGTAGATAGACGACTCTCCAGTGGTGTGACAGGTGCGTCTCAGCCTCGTCATAAATTATGCAGCAGCGCCCCCTGTCTTCTTCCTTGACAACTACGTAGTCAGGGATATCAAATGGTGCCCTGGTTCAATGACTCCTTTCATTTCTGACGGAAGACTGGGCAGGTGCTATGTTGGGTTGTCGACGTTGTTCTTAATGAGGCTCATTCCGTCAAAAAACAAAAGCACAGGCCATTTTCTATAGAGGCGTAATATGTTTGGAAACCTAAATCCTCACCTCACAAGTAGAGAGGGGTGGGGAGGGGGGTACTATTTCTTTAAGAAGGTGTTTTTTGTTAATAAACAATGAATTTAGACACCATGACGTCACCGCTGTAGACTGTCCACACTAGTCTGAATGCGTTGGGAGCCTAGCTGCCAGAGGGGTTTTAAACTCGACAGTAACGATAACGCATATTGTTTTAGCCTACATATATATATATATATATATCCCTCTGAGGAGTTAATCCCAACGGCGACATCTGCCGCGTCAAATAACATCTTTACGCAACGCTTCCTGGCTCCTGTCAATGTCGCCCAGTGCATCAGGGATCAGAGTCTCTCTGTGCAATTAATATTTGAAGGCGAAGCTTTAGTCTGTTCCGGTTACTGAACGTTTGAAGACATCTGGAACGTAAAGCTACGCCGAAGTCGCGTCGTTCTGAGCGGTGAGTTGATGCGCGTCCAACCCTCCTCGAGTCACACACTGATGTGATGTAGCTATTTGAGTTGAGCCAGATGGACATAGAGACGTATTCAACCGCATGTAATTGATTGTCTTGTTACGGTAATTTGGATATTCATGTTGAATTACCTTTATGTACATTTATTATGGTAATGAAGCGAGGTATTTAAAAAATATATATATTAATATCTATTGGGGACGTTTCCTTTTTGAACGACAGACGTTGTGCGGTTTAATTTGGCAATGAGTGATCATGTTACGGTGCGTCCTGGATGAGGTCATATCCCTATTACATTCACGTATCGCCAGCCCTTTTAGTCCAGATGGGATGGTGGGGGGGCTGCATGCCAAGGGCTTTTGACTGACAACAAAACATGACCTTTTCATGTGCACATTGCACGACAAAAACATCACTGAACACCCAGCAAGCATAACGTTTAATTTGGGGGAGATTACATTGTAGCGTGGCCTGTTACAGAATAGCCTACAAGAGCAATGGCATGCTCTTGTAAAACATCCGAGCTCGTGCTAAAAGTGGGATCTCACGATTGTTCAGGCTAATAATATTCCTTGTTTCTCTGGTTTTGTAGGTTTTCGACTCGAACTGAAACGCTTTGGGGGGAAAAAAAAACCCATCTGTGGTTTCTGCGTGGACGTTTGTTCCTGTCTCGCCCCATTCCGCCTAATCGCAGCAGATGGAGGGTTGCTGAGAGCCGGGGAGTGAGATCAGCATCTTTTCACCCAGTCGAGGCAGCATCGGAACAGCTGCAGCCGCTCGCTCCCTCTCTCCAGATCACTCTCTCCCGTACGCGGGAAAGAACGGAACGGAACACTATTTTACAGCAAGGACCTTTCCTTCTCCGGTAGATTCAACGAATTTTATGATTTGCAACCTAGACTTAAATTCTATTTGCTCATGGTTGTAACCTCGATGGTGGTCTTGCTATCGGCGCCAAGGGGAGATGTATAAAGTGATTCGTTGGAGGTGGGTTGTAAAAAGCCGTAGCAGCGCTGTGCTGACTGACAAAGCGACAGACCGACAGAGCGAGGAGAGGAGAGCAGAGGAGCTGTCCATAGGCTGGTGGTGCTGATGCGGCGGCTCTGAGAAAAGCAGAGAAACCGAGCATGGCTGCAGGGAAGCTACTGCTCTACGCCGGCCTGTCCCTCTCTCTGTGCGCCCTAGGAATGCTAGCAGTGGCGATCTGTTCCGACCACTGGTACGAGACTGACGCGCGGAGGTATCGGGAGCGCTGTCGGAGCTTCTCCAGCCGTAAGAACCCAGGCTTTATCTACATCCCCAACAACAGCCTCCCTCTGCGGGCTAGCCGCTCCAGACTGGACCGCTGGGAGGACAAGCTGCTCCTAGCCCGGAACAGAAGGCAGCTGTTCGCTATGTCCGCCGCGGACGAGTGTAGCAGGCAGTACAACTCCACCAACATGGGACTGTGGAGCAAATGCCACCGACTGGGCTTCGACCAGGACACAGAAGACCTCATTCGCAAAGGTGAGAGAGAAGAAACGTATAACACAGTACATCATTGTATACAATAAGACAGTAGGTCTACTGTTACATAACGGGAGTGTATCTGTGTGTAGTGTGTGTGTTTACCTAACCAAACATCATTGTATACAATAAGACTGTAGGTCTACTGTTACATAAACATCATTGTATACAATAAGGGGTCTATCTGGGTATCTGGGTGTAGTGTGTGTTTACCTAACCAAACATCATTGTATACAATAAGACAGTAGGTCTACTGTTACATAACGGGAGTGTATCTGTGTGTAGTGTGTGTGTTTACCTAACCAAACATCATTGTATACAATAAGACAGTAGGTCTACTGTTACATAACAGGGGTCTATCTGGGTGTAGTGTGTGTTTACCTAACCAAACATCATTGTATACAATAAGACAGTAGGTCTACTGTTACATAACAGGGGTCTATCTATGTGTAGTGTGTGTGTTTACCTGACCAAACATCATTGTATACAATAAGACAGTAGGTCTACTGTTACATAACGGGGGTCTATCTATGTGTAGTCTGTGTGTTTACCTGACCAAACATCAAGCCACTGAATATTGCTCATATTGGGAAATTATGAAATAGTTTGTTTTGGTTGACCGTGGTTAGTTGTGCTCTTCACAAGCCCCTGGCTAGACAATTAGGCTTCAGAAGAATCATATTATTCAAGCTCTTCAAGCCACTATCTCTCTCAGAGAGAGCGTGGTAAGATAGAAATACGTCACCAACACCTCTGTAATGCTGGATTTCAAATGTCCTTCAGCTGAGTCGTATGTGTCATGTTGTAGGAGGAGAGTACAGGCTATCATTTGAGGCTGATGCACCATGGCAACACAAAGCTCTGATCCACTAGATGGTAGTAGGCCTGCTGCTTGCTGTAACTACGGCTCCATTCTCACATCTACCTCTCGCTGTCTCTCTCTCTCTCTGTGTGTCTCTACCTCTCTCTGTCTCTGTCTCTGTGTCTCTACCTCTCTCTCTGTCTGTCTCTACCTCTCTCTCTGTGTCTCTACCTCTCTCTCTGTGTCTCTACCTCTCTCTCTGTGTGTCTCTACCTCTCTCTCTGTGTGTCTCTACCTCTCTCTCTGTGTCTCTACCTCTCTCTCTGTGTCTCTACCTCTCTCTGTGTGTCTCTACCTCTCTCTCTGTGTCTCTACCTCTCTCTCTCCCTGTGTCTCTACCTCTCTCTCTCTCTGTCTCTACCTCTCTCTCTCTCTCTTGGCATCCGCCAACTCCTGGACAGTCCGTGGTGCAACCACAGCGAGACACGATGTCCCAGATGTGCTCAATTGGATTCAGGTCTGGGGAACGGGCGGGCCAGTCCATAGCATCAATGCCTTCCTCTTGCAGGAACTGCTGACACACTCCAGCCACATGAGGTCTAGCATTGTCTTGCATTAGGAAGAACCCAGGGCCAACCGCACCAGCATATGGTCTCACAAGGGGTCTGAGGATCTCATATCGGTACCTAATGGCAGTCAGGCTACCTCTGGCGAGCACATGGAGGGCTGTGCGGCCCCCCAAAGAAATGCCACCCCACACCATGACTGACCCACCGCCAAACCGGTCATGCTGGAGGATGTTGCAGGCAGCAGAACGTTCTCCACGGCGTCTCCAGACTGTCACGTCTGTCACATGTGTTCAGTGTGAACCTGCTTTCATCTGTGAAGAGCACAGGGCGCCAGTGGCGAATTTGCCAATCTTGGTGTTCTCTGGCAAATGAAAAACGTTCTGCATGGTGTTAGGCTGTAAGCACAACCCACACCTGTGGACGTCGGGTCCTCATACCACCCTCATGGAGTCTGTTTCTGACCGTTTGAGCAGACACATGCACATTTGTGGCCTGCTGGAGGTCATTTTGCAGGGCTCTGGTAGTGCTCCTCCTGCTCCTCCTTGCACAAATGCGGAGGTAGCGGTCCTGCTGCTGGGATGTTGCCCTCCTACGGCCTCCTCCACGTCTCCTGATGTACTGGCCTTTCTCCTGGTAGCGCCTCCATGCTCTGGACACAGCAAACCTTCTTGCCACAGCTCGCATTGATGTTCCATCCTGGATGAGCTGCACTACCTGAGCCACTTGTGTGGGTTGTAGACTCCGTCTCATGCTACCACTAGAGTGAAAGCACCGCCAGCATTCAAAAGTGACCAAAACATCAGCCAGGAAGCATAGGAACTGAGAAGTGGTCTGTGGTCCCCACCTGCAGAACCACTCCTTTATTGGGGGGTGTTTTGCTAATTGCCTATAATTTCCACCTGTTGTCTATTCCATTTGCACAACAACATGTGCAATTTATTGTCAATCAGTGTTGCTTCCTAAGTGGACAGTTTGATTTCACAGAAGTGTGAATTACTTGGAGTTACATTGTGTTGCTTAAGTGTTCCCTTTTATTTTTTTGAGCAGTGTATGTTTCTATTTAGAACCCTTCTGGACCTCCAAAGAATCCTATTGAAATTCCAAAGAACCCTTCTGGACTTCCAAAGAATCCTATTGAAATTCCAAAGAATCCTTCTGGACTTCCAAAGAATCCTATTGAAATTCCAAAGAATCCTTCTGAACTTCCAAAGAAACCTTCTGAACTTCCAAAGAATCCTTCTGGACTTCCAAAGAATCCTTCTGAACTTCCTAAGAATCATTCTAGACTTCCAAAGAATCATTCTAGACTTCCAAAGAATCCTTCTGAACTTCCAAATAATCATTCTAGACTTCCAAAGAATCATTCTAGACTTCCAAAGAATCCTTCTGAACTTCCAAAGAATCCTTCTGAACTTCCAAAGAATCATTCTAGACTTCCAAATAATCATTCTAGACTTCCAAAGAATCATTCTAGACTTCCAAAGAATCCTTCTAGACTTCCAAAGAATCCTTCTGAACCTCCAAAGATTCATCAAAGAACCCTATCTTTCAAAACACTTATTAGAATGTTAAAGGTTCTAGGTAGAACCCTTTACCTTGCAAAGAGCCCTTTCCTAAAAAGAGGTTCTTCAGATCAAAATGGTCCTGGTAGAAACCTCATCCCTCCGCAAAGAACACTTTTGGAACTCTTTTTTTTTTTTCAAAGAGTGCAGACTCATCCGTAGACTAGGATACATCTATAGAGACCTGGTCTACAGTAGTGTACTATAAAGACAATAAGGTAATGTGACTCATCCTTAGACTAGGATACATCTATAGAGACCTGGTCTACAGTAGTGTACTATAAAGACAATAAGGTAATGTTTCTCATCCGTAGACTAGGCTACACATCAACATATGTGCTATTCCTACAGGCTATATTCAGAGTTGACTGTTGTGTATGAGTGTAACCATTCATTCCCAATGTCCAAATGTTTATTCATCGTTCTGTTGATCAATCGTGAGTAAACTCTTCTCTGGCAGAAGAAGCTAGTCTCTGTTCTATGGTGTGGATGTGTGGTTGCTATGGGAGTCACCTGGCATTGGCCGGCTTTTGACGGAGGTTACTGTCCACCATTAGTATGTGTGTGTGTAACGGTCTGTGTGTTTGTGTGTATGTGTGTGTGTGGGGCTGTGTGTATGTGTGTGTGTGGGGCTGTGTGTGTGTGTCCGTCTGTATATGTGTGTGTGTGTGTGGGGGGGGGGGGCTGTGTATGTGTGTCCGTGTGTGTGTGTGTGTGTTCAGGCAGCTTCCATAGTCTTGATGACCTGCCATCTGCAGTAATGGGCACCAGGCCTCAGACCTTGCTATGATTAGCAAGCTAATGAATGGAGGACTCACACAGTACAGCCCTGATCCAACCTAATGTCCCAGACTAGAACCTCTAATCCAGGCAGTTTGACTGGAAACTGGAACCTCTAACCCAGGCAGTTTGACTGGAAAGTGGAACCTCTAACCGGGGCAGTTTGACTGGAAACTGGAACCTCTAACCCAGGCAGTTTGACTGGAAACTGGAACCTCTAACCGGGACAGTTTGACTGGAAACTGGAACCTCTAACTCAGGCAGTTTGACTGGAAACTGGAACCTCTAACCCAGGCAGTTTGACTGGAAACTGGAACCTCTAACCCAGGCAGTTTGACTGGAAACTGAAACCTGGAATCCGGACAGTTTGACTGGAAACTGGAAACTGGAACCTCTAACCCAGGCAGTTTGACTGGAAAGTGGAACCTCTAACCGGGGCAGTTTGACTGGAAACTGGAACCTCTAACCGGGGCAGTTTGACTGGAAACTGGAACCTCTAACCCAGGCAGTTTGACTGGAAAATGGAACCTCTAACCCAGGCAGTTTGACTGGAAACTGGAACCTCTAACCCAGGCAGTTTGACTGGAAACTGGAACCTCTAACCCAGGCAGTTTGACTGGAAACTGGAACCTCTAACCCAGGCAGTTTGACTGGAAACTGTAACCTCTAACCCAGGCAGTTTGACTGGAAACTGGAACCTCTAACCCAGGCAATTTGACTGGAAACTGGAACCTCTAACCCTGGCAGTTTGAATGGAAACTGCAACCTCTAACCCAGGCAGTTTGACTCGAAACTGGAACCTCTAACCGGGGCAGTTTGACTGGAAACTGGAACCTCTAACCGGGGCAGTTTGACTGGAAACTGGAACCTCTAACCCAGGCAGTTTGACTGGAAACTGGAACCTCTAACCCAGGCAGTTTGACTGGAAACTGGAACCTCTAACCCAGGCAGTTTGACTGGAAACTGGAACCTCTAACCCTGGCAGTTTGAATGGAAACTGGAACCTCTAACCCAGGCAGTGTGACTGGAAACTGGAACCTCTAACCCTGGCAGTTTGAATGGAAACTGCAACCTCTAACCCAAGCAGTTTGACTGGAAACTGGAACCTCTAACCCTGGCAGTTTGAATGGAAACTGCAACCTCTAACCCAGGCAGTTCGACTGGAAACTGGAACCTCTAACCGGGGCAGTTTGACAGGAAACTGGAACCTCTAACCCAGGCAGTTTGAATGGAAACTGGAACCTGGAACCTCTAACCTGAATGGGGAGTTTGGTTCTACTCTATGTGACTGGAAACTGGAACCTGGAACCTAACCGGAGCCGTTTGACTCTGGTAACCTGGAGATCTAACCCTGGCACCATTGACTGAAACTGGAACCTGGAACCTCTAACCGGGGTCAGTTTGACTGCCAAACTGAACCTGGAACCTCTAACCCTGGCCGTTTGACTGGAAACTGGAACCTGGAACCTCTAACCGGGAGTTTGACTGGTAACTGGAACCTGGAACCTCTAACCGGGGCAGTTTGACTGAGACTGGAACCTGGAACCTCTAACCGTGGCCGTTTGACTGGAGACTGGAACCTGGAACCTCTAACTGGGGCAGTTTGACTGGAAACTGGAACCTGGAACCTCTAGCCCAGGCCGTTTGACTGGAGACTGGAACCTGGAACCTCTAACCGGGGCCGTTTGACTGGAGACTGGGGAGGTTGGTTCTACTCTAGTCCACCCAGATTATGCCACCATTGACCTGAATGGGGAGGTTGGTTCTACTCTATGTGTACGGTCAGATCTACTATGCCCATTGACCTGAATGGGGAGGTTGGTTCTACTCTATGTGTACGGTCAGATCTACTATGCCACCATTGACCTGAATGGGGAGGTTGGTTCTACTCTATGTGTACGGTCAGATCTACTATGCCACCATTGACCTGAATGGGGAGGTTGGTTCTACTCTATGTGTACGGTCAGATCTACTATGCCACCATTGACCTGAATGGGGAGGTTGGTTCTACTCTATGTGTACGGTCAGATCTACTATGCCACCATTGACCTGAATGGGGAGGTTGGTTCTACTCTATGTGTACGGTCAGATCTACTATGCCACCATTGACCTGAATGGGGAGGTTGGTTCTACTCTATGTGTACGGTCAGATCTACTATGCCACCATTGACCTGAATGGGGAGGTTGGTTCTACTCTATGTGTACGGTCAGATCTACTATGCCACCATTGACCTGAATGGGGAGGTTGGTTCTACTCTATGTGTACGGTCAGATCTACTATGCCACCATTGACCTGAATGGGGAGGTTGGTTCTACTCTATGTGTCTAACCAGCTCAGATCTACTATGCCACCATTGACCTGAATGGGGAGGTTGGTTCTACTCTATGTACGGTCAGATCTACTATGCCACCATTGACCTGAATGGGGAGGTTGGTTCTACTCTATGAACAGAGCTCAAGTCAGATCTACTATGCCACCATTGACCTGAGTTATGGGAGGTTGGTTCTACTCTATGTTACAGGTCAGATCCCTGAGCTCTGTAGATGTCTTCACAGTTACAGAGACAGGGCTGTCTATGAGCTGTTACAGAGACAGGGCTGTTACACCAGTCTACCAGCTAGTTACAGAGACAGGGCTGTCTAACCAGGTTACAGAGACAGGGCTGTCTAACCAGCTAGTTACAGAGACAGAGGCTGTCTAACCAGCTAGTTACAGAGACTGATTTGACCTGAATAGTTACAGAGACAGGGCTGTCTAACCAGCTAGTTACAGGACAGGGCTGTCTAACCAGTGAGTTTACAGAGACAGCTAGGAGCTTTCACTGTAGTTACTGCTATAGAAGAGCTCCAGCTGTTAATGATTCTGAAGCTGACAGGGACAAGGCTTCTTCCCTCTCCAGGGTTACAGAGACAGGGCCTCCTCCCTCTATCGCTACCCCCCCACAGCCTTCACCATCCTTCCATTCCTTCTCCTCTCCTCCATAACCATGTACTGCTTAATATTCTTGAGTCTCTGTCAAGCCAGTGTATAGTTACAGAGACAGGGCTGTCTAACCAGCTAGTTGTAGAACAGAGTCTGACTAACCAGCTAGTTACAGAGACAGTTGTCTAACAGCTAGTCACAGAGACAGGGCTGTCTAACCAGCTGGTTACAGAGACTGTCTAACCAGCTAGTTACAGAGACAGAGGCTGTCTAACCAGCTGTCTACAGAGAGACAGCTAGTTACAGAGACAGGGCTGTCTAACCAGCTAGTTACAGAGAGACAGGGCTAGTTACAGAGACAGGGCTAACCAGCTAGAGAGAGGGCTGTCTAACCAGCTAGTTACAGAGACAGGGCTGTCTAACCAGCTAGTTACAGAGAGACAGCTAGTTACAGAGACAGGGCTGCTAGTTACAGAGACAGGGCTGTCTAACCAGCTAGTTACAGAGACAGGGCTGCTCAGAGACAGGGCTGTCTAACCAGCTAGTTACAGAGACAGGGCTGTCTAACCAGCTAGTTACAGAGACAGGGCTGTCTAACCAGCTAGTTACAGAGACAGCTAGTTACAGAGACAGGGCTGTCTACCAGCTAGTTACAGAGACAGGGCTGTCTAAACCAGCTAGTTACAGAGACAGGGCTGTCTAACCAGCTAGTTACAGAGACAGGGCTGTCTAAGAGACAGGGCTAGTTTACAGAGACAGAGAGACAGCTAGTTACAGAGACAGGGCTGTCTAACCAGCTAGTTAGAGAGACAGCTAGCTTACAGAGAGACAGGGCTTACAGAGACAGGGCTCTAACCAGCTAGTTACAGAGAGACAGCTAGTTACAGAGACAGGGCTGTCTAACCAGCTAGTTACAGAGACAGACAGGGCTGTCTAACCAGCTAGTTACAGAGACAGGGCTGTCTACACAGCTAGTTACAGAGACAGGGCTGTCTAACCAGCTAGTTACAGAGACAGGGCTGTCTAACCAGC
>NC_088403.1:3381500-3386500 GCF_034236695.1 Oncorhynchus nerka
AGAATAAGATGTTATATTAGTAGAATAAGATGTTATATTAGTAGAATAAGATGTTATATTAGTAGAATAACATGTTATATTAGTAGAATAACATGTTATATTAGTAGAATAAGATGTTATATTAGTAGAATAAGATGTTATATTAGTAGAATAAGATGTTATATTAGTAGAATAAGATGTTATATTAGTAGAATAAGATGTTATATTAGTAGAATAAGATGTTATATTAATAGAATAAGATGTTATATTAGTAGAATAAGATGTTATATTAGTAGAATAAGATGTTATATTAGTAGAATAAGATGTTATATTAGTAGAATAAGATGTTATATTAGTAGTATCAGAAGTTATATTAGTATTATAATATGTTATATTAGTACTAAAAACATTATATTAGTATTACAATATGGTATATTAGTATTATAATATGGTATATGGGGCGGCAGGGTAATCTAGTGGTTAGAGCGTTGGACTAGTAACCGGAAGGTTGCAAGTTCAAACCCCCGAGCTGACAAGGTACAAATCTGTCGTTCTGCCCCTGAACAGGCAGTTAACCCACTGTTCCTAGACTGTCATTGAAAATAAGAATTTGTTCTTAACTGACTTGCCTGGTTAATAAAGGTAAAATAAAATAAAAATTATAATATGGTATATTAGTATTATAACATGTATAGCAAATGGCTATATACCACCCCTCTAGGGTCCATCAGTCTCTCCCTACACTACTCTGTCTAGGGTCCATCAGCCTCTCGCTACACTACTCTGTCTAGGGCCCATTAGTCTCTCCCTACACTACTCTGTCTAGGGCCCATTAGTCTCTCCCTACACTACTCTGTCTAGGGCCCATCAGTCTCTCCCTACACTACTCTGTCTAGGGCCCATCAGTCTCTCCCTACTCAGCCTCTCCCTACACTACTCTGTCTAGGGCCCATCAGTCTCTCCCTACACTACTCTGTCTAGGGCCCATCAGTCTCTCCCTACACTACTCTGTCTAGGGCCCATCAGTCTCTCCCTACACTACTCTGTCTAGGGCCCATCAGTCTCTCCCTACTCAGTCTCTCCCTACACTACTCTGTCTAGGGCCCATCAGTCTCTCCCCTACACTACTCTGTCTAGGGCCCATCAGTCTCTCCCTACACTACTCTGTCTAGGGCCCATCAGTCTCTCCCTACACTACTCTGTCTAGGGCCCATCAGTCTCTCCCTACTCAGTCTCTCCCTACACTACTCTGTCTAGGGCCCATCAGTCTCTCCCTACACTACTCTGTCTAGGGCCCATCAGTCTCTCCCTACTCAGTCTCTCCCTACACTACTCTGTCTAGGGCCCATCAGTCTCTCCCTACACTACTCTGTCTAGGGTCCATCAGTCTCTCCCTACACTACTCTGTCTAGGGCCCATCAGGCTCTACCTACACTACTCTGTCTAGGGCCCATCAGTCTCTCCCTACACTACTCTGTCTAGGGCCCATCAGTCTCTCCCTACACTACTCTGTCTAGGGTCCATCAGTCTCTCCCTGCACTACTCTGTCTAGGGTCCATCAGTCTCTCCCTACACTACTCTGTCTAGGGTCCATCAGTCTCTCCCTACACTACTCTGTCTAGGGCCCATTAGTCTCTCCCTACACTACTCTGTCTAGGGCCCATCAGTCTCTCCCTACACTACTCTGTCTAGGGCCCATCAGTCTCTCCCTACTCAGCCTCTCCCTACACTACTCTGTCTAGGGCCCATCAGTCTCTCCCTACACTACTCTGTCTAGGGCCCATCAGTCTCTCCCTACACTACTCTGTCTAGGGCCCATCAGTCTCTCCCTACACTACTCTGTCTAGGGCCCATCAGTCTCTCCCTACTCAGTCTCTCCCTACACTACTCTGTCTAGGGCCCATCAGTCTCTCCCTACACTACTCTGTCTAGGGCCCATCAGTCTCTCCCTACACTACTCTGTCTAGGGCCCATCAGTCTCTCCCTACACTACTCTGTCTAGGGCCCATCAGTCTCTCCCTACTCAGTCTCTCCCTACACTACTCTGTCTAGGGCCCATCAGTCTCTCCCTACACTACTCTGTCTAGGGCCCATCAGTCTCTCCCTACTCAGTCTATCCCTACACTACTCTGTCTAGGGCCCATCAGTCTCTCCCTACACTACTCTGTCTAGGGCCCATCAGTCTCTCCCTACTCAGTCTCTCCCTACACTACTCTGTCTAGGGCCCATCAGTCTCTCCCTACACTACTCTGTCTAGGGTCCATCAGTCTCTCCCTACACTACTCTGTCTAGGGCCCATCAGGCTCTACCTACACTACTCTGTCTAGGGCCCATCAGTCTCTCCCTACACTACTCTGTCTAGGGCCCATCAGTCTCTCCCTACACTACTCTGTCTAGGGTCCATCAGTCTCTCCCTGCACTACTCTGTCTAGGGTCCATCAGTCTCTCCCTACACTACTCTGTCTAGGGTCCATCAGTCTCTCCCTACACTACTCTGTCTAGGGCGCATCAGTCTCTCCCTACACTACTCTGTCTAGGGTCCATCAGTCTCTCCCTACACTACTCTGTCTAGGGCGCATCAGTCTCTCCCTACACTACTCTGTCTAGGGCCCATCAGTCTCTCCCTACTCAGTCTCTCCCTACACTACTCTGTCTAGGGCCCATCAGTCTCTCCCTACACTACTCTGTCTAGGGCCCATCAGTCTCTTCCTACTCAGTCTCTCCCTACACTACTCTGTCTAGGGCCCATCAGTCTCTCCCTACACTACTCTGTCTAGGGCCCATGAGTCTCTCCCTACACTACTCTGTCTAGGGCCCATCAGTCTCTCTCTACTCAGTCTCTCCCTACACTACTCTGTCTAGGGCCCATCAGTCTCTCCCTACACTACTCTGTCTAGGGCCCATCAGTCTCTCCCTACTCTACTCTGTCTAGGGCCCATCAGTCTCTCCCTACACTACTCTGTCTAGGGCCCATCAGTCTCTCCCTACACTACTCTGTCTAGGGCCCATCAGTCTCTCCCTACACTACTCTGTCTAGGGCCCATCAGTCTCTCCCTACACTACTCTGTCTAGGGCCCATCAGTCTCTCTCTACTCAGTCTCTCCCTACACTACTCTGTCTAGGGCCCATCAGTCTCTCCCTACACTACTCTGTCTAGGGCCCATCAGTCTCTCCCTACACTACTCTGTCTAGGGCCTATCAGTCTCTCCCTACTCAGTCTCTCCCTACACTACTCTGTCTAGGGCCCATCAGTCTCTCCCTACACTACTCTGTCTAGGGCCCATCAGTCTCTCCCTACAACTACTCTGTCTAGGGCCCATCCGTCTCTCCCTACACTACTCTGTCTAGGGCCCATCAGTCTCTCCCTACACTACTCTGTCTAGGGCCCATCAGTCTCTCCCTACACTACTCTGTCTAGGGCCCATCAGTCTCTCCCTACACTACTCTGTCTAGGGCCCATCAGTCTCTCCCTACACTACTCTGTCTAGGGCCCATCAGTCTCTCCCTACACTACTCTCTCTAGGGCCCATCAGTCTCTCCCTACACTACTCTCTCTAGGGCCCATCAGTCTCTCCCTACTCTACTCTGTCTAGGGCCCATCAGTCTCTCCCTACACTACTCTCTCTAGGGCCCATCAGTCTCTCCCTACACTACTCTCTCTAGGGCCCATCAGTCTCTCCCTACACTACTCTCTCTAGGGCCCATCAGTCTCTCCCTACACTACTCTCTCTAGGGCCCATCAGTCTCTCCCTACTCTACTCTGTCTAGGGCCCATCAGTCTCTCCCTACTCTACTCTGTCTAGGGCCCATCAGGCTAAGTCTTTACCTAAGTGAGATTACATGTTAACGAGTTCTACACAGTATCCAGTTTCAGTGTGTTGATGGGCTACACAGTCAGGGGCTAATTTGGATAAAAGACAGTTTATTTAACATAACAATCCACCTCTCTCATCAGATGACACCCTGTGTCCTGCCAAGACCCTGTTTATTCCACCTTCCTCCTCCTCCTCTTCCTCTCCTTTGATCAATGGCTCATCAGAGAGCTTAGATCACACGAGAGAGAGAGAGAGATCAAGCCCTGATTGAACTAGCCCAAAGACTGACTGACCTTCTTGTTTAAAGAGAGACAGATATTGAAGGAGAAAAAGACTGAAAGGGAGAGAGAGAGAGAGAGAGAGAGAGAGAGAGAGAGAGAGAGGAGGAGGGTGGTTTATTTGACTGAAGAGACTTTGTGAGCAGTGCAGCTGTCTCTGTGGATAGATAGGCCTCTTAAAGGGGAGGGACATAGATGTAGTCATGAAACACATAAAGGGGATGTACGGCAGAGAAGTTGAATGTATTTATTCACATGTGCAACTGACTAGGTATTCCCTTTAACATGTGTCGGACCAGACCTAGCCTTAGTGATGGTTATAGTATAGCTGATAGGAAGCTAACGTTAGCTCAGACCAGACCTAGCCTTAGTGATGGTTATAGTATAGCTAATAGGAAGCTAACGTTAGCTCAGACCAGACCTAGCCTTAGTGATGGTTATAGTATAGCTAATAGGAATCTAACGTTAGCTCAGACCAGACCTAGCCTTAGTGATGGTTATAGTATAGCTGATTGGAAGCTAACGTTAGCTCAGACCAGACCTAGCCTTAGTGATGGTTATAGTATAGCTGATAGGAAACTAACGTTAGCTCAGACCAGACCTAGGCTTAGTGATGGTCATAGTATAGCTGATTGGAAGCTAACGTTAGCTCAGACCAGACCTAGCCTTAGTAATGGTTATAGTACAGCTAATAGGATGCTAACGTTAGCTCAGACCAGACCTAGCCTTAGTGATGGTTATAGTATAGCTGATAGGAAGCTAACGTTAGCTCAGACCAGACCTAGCCTTAGTGATGGTTATAGTACAGCTAATAGGATGCTAACGTTAGCTCAGACCAGACCTAGCCTTAGTGATGGTCATAGTATAGCTGATTGGAAGCTAATGTTCGCTCAGGTTAGACCTCTTCTGAGCCTAGCTTCTGCTCCTC
>NC_088403.1:3391500-3408339 GCF_034236695.1 Oncorhynchus nerka
CACATCTATAACTACACACAGCTACACACATCTACAACTACACACAACTACACACAGCTACACACATCTATAACTACACACAACTACACACATCTAGCCACATCTATAACTACACACAGCTACACACATCTACAACTACACACAACTACACACAACTACACACATCTAGCCACATCTATAACTACACACAGCTACACACATCTACAACTACACACAACTACACACAGCTACACATATATATATAACTACACACAGCTACACACATCTACAACTACACACATCTACAACTACACACATCTACAACTATACACAGCTACACACAGCTACACACATCTACATCTACACACAGCTACACACATCTACAGACATCTACAACTACACACAGCTACACACAGCTACAACTACACACATCTACATCTACACACAGCTGCACACAGCTACACACATCTACATCTACACACAGCTACACACATCTACACACATCTACAACTACACACAGCTACACACATCTACAACTACACACAGCTACACACATCTACAACTACACACAGCTACACACATCTACATCTACACACAGCTACAACACATCTACAGCTACACACATCTACAACTACACACAGCTACACACATCTACAACTACACACATCTACACTACACACATCTACAACTACACACATCTACATCTACACACAGCTACACACATCTACATCTACATCTCTACAACTACACAACAAACTACATCTACAACTACACACATCTACATCTACACACATCTACAACTACACACATCTACATCTACACACAGCTACACACATCTACATCTACACACATCTACAACTACACACAGCTAAACACATCTACAACTACACACATCTACATCTACACACATCTACAACTACACACATCTACATCTACACACATCTACAACTACACACATCTACATCTACACACATCTACAACTACACACATCTACACTACACACATCTACAACTACACACAGCTACAACACATCTACAACTACAACACACACAGCTACACACATCTACAACTACACACAGCTACACACATCTACAACTACACACATCTACATCTACACACATCTACACACATCTATAACTACACACATCTACACACATCTATAACTACACACAGCTGCACACAGCTACACACATCTACAACTACACACAGCTACACACATCTACAACTACACACAGCTACACACATCTACATCTACACACAGCTACAACTACACACAGCTACAACTACACACAGCTACACACATCTACATCTACACACAGCTACAACTACACACAGCTACAACTACACACAGCTACACACATCTACATCTACACACATCTACAACTACACACAGCTACACACATCTACAACTACACACAGCTACACACATCTACAACTACACACATCTACAACTACACACATCTACATCTACACACAGCTGCACACAGCTACACACATCTACATCTACACACAGCTACACACATCTACACACATCTACAACTACACACAGCTACACACATCTACAACTACACACAGCTACACACATCTACAACTACACACAGCTACACACATCTACACTACACACATCTACATCTACACACAGCTACACACATCTACAACTACACACATCTACAACTACACACAGCTACACACATCTACAACTACACACAGCTACACACATCTACATCTACACACAGCTACAACTACACACAGCTACACACATCTACAACTACACACAGCTACACACATCTACATCTACACACATCTACAACTACACACATCTACATCTACAAACAACTACACACATCTACATCTACACACATCTACAACTACACACATCTACATCTACACACAGCTACACACATCTACATCTACACACATCTACAACTACACACAGCTAAACACATCTACAACTACACACATCTACATCTACACACATCTACAACTACACACATCTACATCTACACACATCTACAACTACACACATCTACATCTACACACAGCTACACACATCTACATCTACACACATCTACAACTACACACAGCTAAACACATCTACAACTACACACATCTACATCTACACACATCTACAACTACACACATCTACATCTACACACATCTACAACTACACACATCTACATCTACACACATCTACAACTACACACAGCTACACACATCTACAACTACACACATCTACATCTACACACATCTACAACTACACACAGCTCCACACATCTACAACTACACACAGCTACAACTACACACAGCTACACACATCTACAACTACACACAGCTACACACATCTACAACTACACACATCTACATCTACACACATCTACACACATCTATAACTACACACATCTACACACATCTATAACTACACACAGCTGCACACAGCTACACACATCTACATCTACACACAGCTACACACAGCTACACACATCTACAACTACACACAGCTACAGCTACACACAGCTACACACATCTACATCTACACACATCTACAACTACACACATCTACAACTACACACAGCTACACACATCTACATCTACACACATCTACAACTACACACAGCTACACACATCTACAACTACACACATCTACATCTACACACATCTACAACTACACATCTACACACAGCTACTACAACTACACACATCTACAACACACATCTACAACTACACACATCTACACACTACACACATCTACAACTACACACAGCTACACACATCTACAACTACACACAGCTACACACATCTACAACTACACACAGCTACAACTACACACAGCTACTCTACAACTACACACAGCTACACACATCTACAACTACACACATCTACATCTACACACATCTACACACATCTACAACTACACACATCTACACACATCTACATCTACACAGCTGCACACAGCTACACACATCTACAACACACAGCTACACACAGCTACACACATCTACAACTACACACAGCTACAGCTGCACATACTACACACATCTACATCTACACACAGCTACACACATCTACACACATCTACAACTACACACAGCTACACACATCTACAACTACACACAGCTACACACATCTACATCTACACACAGCTACAACTACACACAGCTACACACATCTACATCTACACACAGCTACACACATCTACATCTACACACAGCTACAACTACACACAGCTACACACATCTACATCTACACACAGCTACACACATCTACATCTACACACATCTACAACTACACACAGCTACACACATCTACATCTACACACATCTACAACTACACACAGCTACACACATCTACAACTACACACAGCTACACACATCTACAACTACACACATCTACAACTACACACATCTACATCTACACACATCACACATCTACACACAGCTCTACACTACACACAGCTACACACATCTACACACATCTACAACTACACACAGCTACACACATCTACAACTACACACAGCTACACACATCTACATCTACACACAGCTACACACACAGCTACACACATCTACAACTACACACAGCTACACACATCTACAACTACACACATCTACATCTACAAACAACTACACACATCTACAACTACACACATCTACAACTACACACAGCTACACACATCTACAACTACACACAACTACACACATCTACAACTACACACATCTACAACTACACACAACTACACACATCTACAGCTACACACATCTACAACTACACACAGATACACACATCTACAACTACACACAACTACACACATCTACAACTACACACATCTACATCTACACACAGCTGCACACAGCTACACACATCTACATCTACACACAGCTACACACATCTACACACATCTACAACTACACACAGCTACACACATCTACAACTACACACAGCTACACACATCTACAACTACACACATCTACATCTACACACAGCTACACACATATATAACTACACACATCTACAACTACACACAGCTACACACATCTACAACTACACACATACACTACATCTACACTACACACATCTACAACTACACACAGCTACACACATCTACAACTACACACAGCTACAACTACACACAGCTACACACATCTACAACTACACACAGCTACACACATCTACAACTACACACATCTACATCTACACACATCTACATCTACACACATCTACATCTACACACATCTACACACATCTATAACTACACACAGCTGCACACAGCTACACACATCTACATCTACACACAGCTACACACAGCTACACACATCTACAACTACACACAGCTACACACATCTACAACTACACACAGCTACACACATCTACATCTACACACAACTACACACATCTACAACTACACACAACTACACACATCTACAACTACACACATCTACAACTACACACAGCTACACACATCTGCAACTACACACAGCTACACACATCTACAACTACACACAGCTAAACACATCTGCAACTACACACATCTACATCTACACACAGCTACACACATCTACATCTACACACATCTACATCTACACACATCTACACATCTACATGTACACACAGCTACACACATCTACACACAGCTACCCACATCTACAAATTCACACAGCTAAACACATGTACATCTACACACAGCTACACACACACACATCTACATCTACACACAGCTACACACATCTACAACTACACACATCTACACACATCTACAACTACACACATCTACAACTACACACAGCTAAACACATCTACATCTACACACATCTACAACTACACACAGCTACACACATCTACATCTACACACATCTACAGCTACACACATCTACAACTACACACAGCTACACACATCTACACATACACACATCTACATCTACACACAGCTAAACACATCTACATCTACACACATCTACAACTACACACAGCTACACACATCTACAACTACACACATCTACATCTACACACAGCTACACACATCTACATCTACACACATCTACATCTACACACAGCTACACACATCTACAACTACACACAGCTACACACATCTACACATACACACAGCTACCCACATCTACAACTACACACAGCTACAACTACACACAGCTACAACTACACACAGCTACACACAGCTACAACTACACACAGCTACACACAGCTACAACTACACACAGCTACACACATCTACATCTACACACATCTACAACTACACACAGCTACAACTACACACAGCTACACACAGCTACAACTACACACAGCTACACACATCTACATCTACACACAGCTACACACATCTACAACTACACACAGCTACACACATCTACATCTACACACATCTACAACTACACACAGCTACACACATCTACAACTACACACATCTACATCTACACACAGCTACACACATCTGCAACTACACACATCTACATCTACACACAGCTACACACATCTACATCTACACACATCTACAACTACACACAGCTACACACATCTGCAACTACACACATCTACATCTACACACAGCTACACACATCTGCAACTACACACATCTACAACTACACACAACTACACACATCTACATCTACACACAGCTACACACATCTACATCTACACACATCTACATCTACACACAGCTACACACATCTACATCTACACACAGCTACACACATCTACATCTACACACAGATACACACATCTACAAACAGCTACCCACATCTACGAATTCACACAGCTACACACATCTACACATACACACATCTACATCTACACACAGCTACACACATCTACATCTACACACAGCTACACACAGCTACAACTACACACAGCTACACACAGCTACAACTACACACAGCTACACACATCTACAACTACACACAGCTACAACTACACACAACTACACACAGCTACACACAGCTACAACTACACACAGCTACAACTACACACAGCTACACACATCTACACACAGCTACACACAGCTACATCTACACACAGCTACACACATCTACAACTACACACAGCTACACACATCTACAACTACACACATCTACAACTACACACATCTACAACTACACACAGCTACACACATCTACATCTACACACATCTACAACTACACACATCTACAACTACACACAGCTACACACATCTACAACTACACACAGCTACAACTACACACAGCTACACACATCTGCAGCTACACACATCTACAACTACACCCAGCTACAACTACACACATCTACATCTACACAAATGTATAACTACACACATCTGCAGCTACACACAGCTACATCTACACATAGCTACATCTACACACATCTACAACTACACACAGCACATGCATTTTTATGACACACAACATTGTGATTGATGCTGCCTGCCTGTGAGAAATCTTTAATGAAAGGTGTGGCATGTGGCTGAGACTGCACTGCACCCTAGTCTCTATCAGGGCTCTGAGCAGAAGTAGTGCCCTCGGGAATATGGTGCCATTGGTATGCAGGCTGAGACTGAGAGGTCAGAGAAATGGCTTTGACATTTGAAACATCCGTTGGATCAGGGTTAGTCTTTGACAGCCTGGTAATGGGTGTCGACCTGCTCACTGAAATGCCCTGAAACATCTGGTTGGATCAGGGTTAGTCTTTGACAGCCTGGTAATGGGTGGCGACCTGCTCTCACTGAAACATCTGGTTGGATCAGGGTTAGTCTTTGACAGCCTGGTAATGGGCGTTGAGCTGAAATGCTTCTTCCCTGATAGTACAGTACGTTGCCTGCCTTTATCTCTCTGTGTTGACTGTCTTTATCTCTGTGTTGCCTGTCTTTATCTCTGTGTTGCCTGTCTTTATCTCTCTGTGTTGCCTGTCTTTATCTCTGTGTTGACTGTCTTTATCTCTCTGTGTTGCCTGTCTTTATCTCTGTGTTGCCTGTCTTTATCTCTGTGTTGCCTGTCTTTATCTCTGTGTTGACTGTCTCTCTCTCGCTCTGTGTTGACTGTCTTTATCTCTGTGTTGACTGTCTTTATCTCTGTGTTGACTGTCTTTATCTCTGTGTTGACTGTCTTTATCTCTGTGTTGACTGTCTTTATCTCTGTGTTGGCTGTCTTTATCTCTATGTGTTGCCTGTCTTTATCTCTCTGTGTTGCCTGTCTTTATCTCTGTGTTGCCTGTCTTTATCTCTGTGTTGCCTGTCTTTATCTCTGTGTTGACTGTCTCTCTCTCGCTCTGTGTTGACTGTCTTTATCTCTCTGTGTTGACTGTCTTTATATCTCTGTGTTGCCTGTCTTTATCTCTGTGTTGACTGTCTTTATCTCGCTCTGTGTTGACTGTCTTTATCTCTGTGTTGACTGTCTTTATCTCTGTGTTGACTGTCTCTCTCTCACTCTGTGTTGACTCTCTTTATCTCTCTGTGTTGCCTGTCTTTATCTCTGTGTTGCCTGTCTTTATCTCTGTGTTGACTGTCTCTCTCTCGCTCTGTGTTGACTGTCTTTATCTCTCTGTGTTGACTGTCTTTATCTCTGTGTTGACTGTCTCTCTCTCACTCTGTGTTGGCTGTCTTTATCTCTCTGTGTTGACTGCCTGTATCTCTCTGTGTTGACTGTCTTTATCTATGTGTTGCCTGTCTTTATCTCTGTGTTGCCTGTCTTTATCTCTCTGTGTTGACTGTCTGTATCTCTCTGTGTTGACTGTCTTTATCTATGTGTTGCCTGCCTTTATCTCTGTGTTGCCTGTCTTTATCTCTCTGTGTGTTGACTGTCTTTATCTCTGTGTTGACTGTCTTTATCTCTGTGTTGACTGTCTTTATCTCTCGGTGTTGACTGTCTTTATCTCTCTGTGTGTTGACTGTCTTTATCTCTGTCTTGCCTGTCTTTACCTCTGTGTTGCCTGTCTTTATCTCTGTGTTGACTGTCTATCTCTCTGTGTTGACTGTCTTTATCTCTGTGTTGACTGTCTATCTCTCTGTGTTGACTGTCTTTATCTCTGTGTTGACTGTCTATCTCTCTGTGTTGACTGTCTTTGTCTCGTCGTGTTGACTGTCTGTATCTCTCTGTTGACTGTCTTTATCTCTCTGTGTTGACTGTCTTTATCACTTTGTCATTTTATGAAGCAGTTTGGTACTCAGTAGTGAGTGTTGCAACCGAGGACAGACAATTTTCAGCACTCGGTGGTCCCAATTTGTGAGCTTGTGTGGCCTAACACTTCGCGGCTGAGCATTTGTTGCTCCTAGGCGTTTCCACTTCATAATAACAGCACTTACAGTTGACCCAGGGCAGCTCTAGCAGGGGTGAAATTTGACGAACTGACTTGTTGGAAAGCTGGCATCCTATGACGGTGCCACGTTGAAAGTCACCGAGCTCTTCTGTAAGGCTATTCTACTGCAAATGTTTGTCTATGGAGATTGCATGGCTGTGTGCTCGATTGTTTTCACCTATCAGCAACGGGTGTGGCTGAAAAAGCTGAATCCACTAACTTGAAGGGGAGTCCACATACTGCTGTATATATAGTGGATGAAGGGGTGTCCTGTATATATAGTGGAAGAAGGGGTGTCCTGTATATATAGTGGATGAAGGGGTGTCCTCATACTGCTGTATATATAGTGGAAGAAGGGGTGTCCTGTATATATAGTGGATGAAGGGGTGTCCACATACTGCTGTATATATAGTGGATGAAGGGGTGTCCTCATACTGCTGTATATATAGTGTATGAAGGGGTGTCCTGTATATATAGTGGATGAAGGGGTGTCCTGTATATATAGTGGATGAAGGGGTGTCCTGTATATATAGTGGATGAAGGGGTGTCCTGTATATATAGTGGATGAAGGGGTGTCCTCATACTGCTGTATATATAGTGTATGAAGGGGTGTCCTGTATATATAGTGGATGAAGGGGTGTCCTCTGTATATATAGTGGATGAAGGGGTGTCCTCATACTGCTGTATATATAGTGGATGAAGGGGTGTCCACATACTGCTGTATATATAGTGGATGAAGGGGTGTCCTGTATATATAGTGGATGAAGGGGTGTCCTGTATATATAGTGGATGAAGGGGTGTCCACATGTATATATAGTGGATGAAGGGGTGTCCTACTGTATGTATATATAGTGGATGAAGGGGTGTCCTGTGTATATATAGTGGATGAAGGGGTGTCCACATACTGCTGTATATATAGTGGATGAAGGGGTGTCCTCATACTGCTGTATATATAGTGGATGAAGGGGTGTCCTGTATATATAGTGGATGAAGGGGTGTCCTCATACTGCTGTATATATAGTGGATGAAGGGGTGTCCTGTATATATAATGGATGAAGGGGTGTCCTCATACTGCTGTATATATAGTGTATGAAGGGGTGTCCTGTATATATAGTGGATGAAGGGGTGTCCTCATACTGCTGTATATATAGTGGATGAAGGGGTGTCCTGTATATATAGTGGATGAAGGGGTGTCCTCATACTGCTGTATATATAGTGGATGAAGGGGTGTCCTGGTGGATGAAGGGGTGTCCTGTGTATATAGTGGATGAAGGGGTGTCCTCATACTGCTGTATATATAGTGGATGAAGGGGTGTCCTGTGTATATATAGTGGATGAAGGGGTGTCCTGTATATATAGGGGATGAAGGGGTGTCCTGTATATATAGTGGATGAAGGGGTGTCCTCATACTGCTGTATATATAGTGGATGAAGGGGTGTCCACATACTGCCGTATGTATAGTGGATGAAGGGGTGTCCTCATACTGCTGTATATATAGTGTATGAAGGGGTGTCCTGTATATATATAGTGGATGAAGGGGTGTCCTGTATATATAGTGGATGAAGGGGTGTCCACATACTGCTGTATATATAGTGGATGAAGGGGTGTCCTCATACTGCTGTATATATAGTGGATGAAGGGGTGTCCTCATACTGCTGTATATATAGTGGATGAAGGGGTGTCCTCATACTGCTGTATATATAGTGGATGAAGGGGTGTCCTGTATATATAGTGTATGAAGAGGTGTCCTCATACTGCTGTATATATAGTGGATGAAGGGGTGTCCTCATACTGCTGTATATATAGTGGATGAAGGGGTGTCCTGTATATATAGTGGATGAAGGGGTGTCCTGTATATATAGTGGATGAAGGGGTGTCCTGTATATATAGTGGATGAAGGGGTGTCCACATACTGCTGTATATATAGTGGATGAAGGGGTGTCCTCATACTGCTGTATATATAGTGGATGAAGGGGTGTCCACATACTGCTGTATATATAGTGGATGAAGGGGTGTCCTGTATATATAGTGGATGAAGGGGTGTCCTCATACTGCTGTATATATAGTGGATGAAGGGGTGTCCACATACTGCTGTATATATAGTGGATGAAGGGGTGTCCTGTATATATAGTGGATGAAGGGGTGTCCACATACTGCTGTATATATAGTGGATGAAGGGGTGTCCTCATACTGCTGTATATATAGTGGATGAAGGGGTGTCCACATACTGCTGTATATATAGTGGATGAAGGGGTGTCCTGTATATATAGTGGATGAAGAGGTGTCCATACTGCTGTATATATAGTGGATGAAGGGGTGTCCTGTATATATAGTGGATGAAGGGGTGTCCTCATACTGCTGTATATATAGTGGATGAAGGGGTGTCCACATACTGCTGTATATATAGTGTATGAAGGGGTGTCCTGTATATATAGTGGATGAAGGGGTGTCCTCATACTGCTGTATATATAGTGGATGAAGGGGTGTCCTGTATATATAGTGGATGAAGGGGTGTCCTCATACTGCTGTATATATAGTGGATGAAGGGGTGTCCTCATACTGCTGTATATATAGTGGATGAATGGGTGTCCACATACTGCTGTATATATAGTGGATGAAGGGGTGTCCTGTATATATAGTGGATGAAGGGGTGTCCACATACTGCTGTATATATAGTGGATGAAGGGGTGTCCACATACTGCTGTATATATAGTGGATGAATGGGTGTCCTGTATATATAGTGGATGAAGAGGTGTCCTGTATATATAGTGTATGAAGGGGTGTCCTGTATATATAGTGTATGAAGGGGTGTCCTCATACTGCTGTATATATAGTGGATGAAGGGGTGTCCTGTATATATAGTGGATGAAGGGGTGTCCATACTGCTGTATATATAGTGTATGAATGGGTGTCCTGTATATATAGTGTATGAAGGGGTGTCCTGTATATATAGTGGATGAAGGGGTGTCCTGTATATATAGTGGATGAAGGGGTGTCCTGTATATATAGTGGATGAAGGGGTGTCCTCATACTGCTGTATATATAGTGTATGAATGGGTGTCCTGTATATATAGTGTATGAAGGGGTGTCCTGTATATATAGTGGATGAAGGGGTGTCCTGTATATATAGTGGATGAAGGGGTGTCCTGTATATATAGTGGATGAAGGGGTGTCCTCATACTGCTGTATATATAGTGGATGAAGGGGTGTCCTGCTGTATATATAGTGGATGAAGGGGTGTCCTGTATATATAGTGTATGAATGGGTGTCCTGTATATATAGTGTATGAATGGGTGTCCTGTATATATAGTGGATGAAGGGGTGTCCTGTATATATAGTGGATGAAGGGGTGTCCTGTATATATAGTGGATGAAGGGGTGTCCTGTATATATAGTGGATGAAGGGGTGTCCTGTATATATAGTGGATGAAGGGGTGTCCACATACTGCTGTATATATAGTGGATGAAGGGGTGTCCTCATACTGCTGTATATATAGTGGATGAAGGGGTGTCCTGTATATATAGTGGATGAAGGGGTGTCCTCATACTGCTGTATATATAGTGGATGAAGGGGTGTCCTCATACTGCTGTATATATAGTGGATGAAGGGGTGTCCTGTATATATAGTGGATGAAGGGGTGTCCACATACTGCTGTATATATAGTGGATGAAGGGGTGTCCTGTATATATAGTGGATGAAGGGGTGTCCTCATACTGCTGTATATATAGTGGATGAATGGGTGTCCACATACTGCTGTATATATAGTGGATGAAGGGGTGTCCTGTATATATAGTGGATGAAGGGGTGTCCTGTATATATAGTGGATGAAGGGGTGTCCTGTATATATAGTGGATGAAGGGGTGTCCTGTATATATAGTGGATGAAGGGGTGTCCTGTATATATAGTGGATGAAGGGGTGTCCTGTATATATAGTGGATGAAGGGGTGTCCACATACTGCTGTATATATAGTGGATGAAGGGGTGTCCACATACTGCTGTATATATAGTGGATGAAGGGGTGTCCTCATACTGCTGTATATATAGTGGATGAAGGGGTGTCCTGTATATATAATGGATGAAGGGGTGTCCACATACTGCTGTATATATAGTGGATGAAGGGGTGTCCTGTATATATAGTGGATGAAGGGGTGTCCTGTATATATATTGGATGAAGGGGTGTCCTCATACTGCTGTATATATAGTGGATGAAGGGGTGTCCTGTATATATAGTGGATGAAGGGGTGTCCTCATACTGCTGTATATATAGTGGATGAAGGGGTGTCCTCATACTGCTGTATATATAGTGGATGAAGGGGTGTCCTGTATATATAGTGGATGAAGGGGTGTCCTGTATATAGAGTGGATGAAGGGGTGTCCTCATACTGCTGTATATATAGTGGATGAAGGGGTGTCCTGTATATATAGTGGATGAAGGGGTGTCCTGTATATATAGTGGATGAAGGGGTGTCCTGTATATATATTGGATGAAGGGGTGTCCTGTGTATATAGTGGATGAAGGGGTGTCCTCATACTGCTGTATATATAGTGGATGAAGGGGTGTCTTCATACTGCTGTATATATAGTGGATGAAGGGGTGTCCTGTATATATAGTGGATGAAGGGGTGTCCACATACTGCTGTATATATAGTGGATGAAGGGGTGTCCTGTATATATAGTGGATGAAGGGGTGTCCTCATACTGCTGTATATATAGTGGATGAAGGGGTGTCCTGTATATATAGTGGATGAAGGGGTGTCCTCATACTGCTGTATATATAGTGGATGAATGGGTGTCCACATACTGCTGTATATATAGTGGATGAAGGGGTGTCCTCATACTGCTGTATATATAGTGGATGAAGGGGTGTCCACATACTGCTGTATATATAGTGTATGAAGGGGTGTCCTCATACTGCTGTATATATAGTGGATGAAGGGGTGTCCTGTATATATAGTGGATGAAGGGGTGTCCTGTATATATAGTGGATGAAGGGGTGTCCTCATACTACTGTATATATAGTGGATGAAGGGGTGTCCTCATGCTGCTGTATATATAGTGGATGAAGGGGTGTCCTGTATATATAGTGGATGAAGGGTTGTCCTGTATATATAGTTGATGAAGGGGTGTCCTCATACTGATGTATATATAGTGGATGAAGGGGTGTCCTGTATATATAGTGGATGAAGGGGTGTCCTCATACTGCTGTATATATAGTGGATGAAGGGGTGTCCTGTATATATAGTGGATGAAGGGGTGTCCTGTATATATAGTGGATGAAGGGGTGTCCTGTATATATAGTGGATGAAGGGGTGTCCTGTATATATAGTGGATGAAGGGGTGTCCTGTATATATAGTGGATGAAGGGGTGTCCTCATACTACTGTATATATAGTGGATGAAGGGGTGTCCTGTATATATAGTGGATGAAGGGTTGTCCTGTATATATAGTTGATGAAGGGGTGTCCTCATACTGATGTATATATAGTGGATGAAGGGGTGTCCTGTATATATAGTGGATGAAGGGGTGTCCTGTATATATAGTGGATGAAGGGGTGTCCACATACTGCTGTATATATAGTGGATGAAGGGGTGTCCTGTATATATAGTGGATGAAGGGGTGTCCTGTATATATAGTGGATGAAGGGGTGTCCACATACTGCTGTATATATAGTGGATGAAGGGGTGTCCTCATACTGCTGTATATATAGTGGATGAAGGGGTGTCCTGTATATATAGTGGATGAAGGGGTGTCCTGTATATATAGTGGATGAAGGGGTGTCCTGTATATATAGTGGATGAAGGGGTGTCCTGTATATATAGTTGATGAAGGGGTGTCCACATACTGCTGTATATATAGTGGATGAAGGGGTGTCCTCATACTGCTGTATATATAGTGGATGAAGGGGTGTCCTGTATATATAGTGGATGAAGGGGTGTCCTGTATATATAGTGGATGAAGGGGTGTCCTGTATATATAGTGTATGAAGGGGTGTCCTCATACTGCTGTATATATACTGGATGAAGGGGTGTCCTCATACTGCTGTATATATAGTGGATGAAGGGGTGTCCTCATACTGCTGTATATATAGTGGATGAAGGGGTGTCCTGTATATATAGTGTATGAAGGGGTGTCCTCATACTGCTGTATATATAGTGTATGAAGGGGTGTCCTCATGCTGCTGTATATATATTGGATGAAGGGGTGTCCTCATACTGCTGTATATATAGTGGATGAAGGGGTGTCCACATACTGCTGTATATATAGTGGATGAAGGGGTGTCCTGTATATATAGTGTATGAAGGGGTGTCCTCATACTGCTGTATATATAGTGGATGAAGGGGTGTCCACATACTGCTGTATATATAGTGGATGAAGGGGTGTCCACATACTGCTGTATATATAGTGGATGAAGGGGTGTCCTCATACTGCTGTATATATAGTGGATGAAGGGGTGTCCTCATACTGCTGTATATATAGTGGATGAAGGGGTGTCCTCATACTGCTGTATATATAGTGGATGAAGGGGTGTCCACATACTGCTGTATATATAGTGGATGAAGGGGTGTCCATACTGCTGTATATATAGTGGATGAAGGGGTGTCCTGTATATATAGTGGATGAAGGGGTGTCCTCATACTGCTGTATATATAGTGGATGAAGGGGTGTCCTGTATATATAGTGGATGAAGGGGTGTCCTGTATATATAGTGGATGAAGGGGTGTCCTCATACTGCTGTATATATAGTGGATGAAGGGGTGTCCTGTATATATAGTGGATGAAGGGGTGTCCATACTGCTGTATATATAGTGGATGAAGGGGTGTCCTGTATATATAGTGGATGAAGGGGTGTCCTGTATATATAGTGGATGAAGGGGTGTCCTCATACTGCTGTACATATAGTGGATGAAGGGGTGTCCTGTATATATAGTGGATGAAGGGGTGTCCTGTATATATAGTGTATGAAGGGGTGTCCTGTATATATAGTGGATGAAGGGGTGTCCTGTATATATAGTGGATGAAGGGGTGTCCTCATACTGCTGTATATATAGTGGATGAAGGGGTGTCCTGTATATATAGTGGATGAAGGGGTGTCCTGTATATATAGTGGATGAAGGGGTGTCCTGTATATATAGTGGATGAAGGGGTGTCCACATACTGCTGTATATATAGTGGATGAAGGGGTGTCCACATACTGCTGTATATATAGTGGATGAAGAGGTGTCCACATACTGCTGTATATATAGTGGATGAAGGGGTGTCCACATACTGCTGTATATATAGTGGATGAAGGGGTGTCCTGTATATATAGTGGATGAAGGGGTGTCCTGTATATATAATGGATGAAGGGGTGTCCACATACTGCTGTATATATAGTGGATGAAGGGGTGTCCTGTATATATAGTGGATGAAGGGGTGTCCTGTATATATATAGTGGATGAAGGGGTGTCCTGTATATATAGTGGATGAAGGGGTGTCCTCATACTGCTGTATATATAGTGGATGAAGGGGTGTCCTCATACTGCTGTATATATAGTGGATGAAGGGGTTTCCACATACTGCTGTATATATAGTGGATGAAGGGGTGTCCTGTATATATAGTGGATGAAGGGGTGTCCTCATACTGCTGTATATATAGTGGATGAAGGGGTGTCCTCATACTGCTGTATATATAGTGGATGAAGGGGTTTCCACATACTGCTGTATATATAGTGGATGAAGGGGTGTCCACATACTGCTGTATATATAGTGGATGAAGGGGTGTCCTGTATATATAGTGGATGAAGGGGTGTCCTCATACTGCTGTATATATAGTGGATGAAGGGGGGTTCTCATACTGCTGTATATATAGTGGATGAAGGGGTGTCCTCATACTGCTGTATATATAGTGGATGAAGGGGTGTCCTGTATATATAGTGGATGAAGGGGTGTCCTCATACTGCTGTATATATAGTGGATGTGTCCTCATACTGCTGTATATATAGTGGATGAAGGGGTGTCCTCATACTGCTGTATATATAGTGGATGAAGGGGTGTCCTCATACTGTGTATATATAGTATAAGGGGTGTCTGTATATATAGTGGATGAAGGGGTGTCCTCATACTGCTGTATATATAGTGGATGAAGGGTGTGTCCTGCTGTATATATAGTGGATGAAGGGGTGTCCTCATACTGCTGTATATATAGTGGATGAAGGGGTGTCCTGTATATATAGTGGATGAAGGGGTGTCCTGTATATATAGTGGATGAAGGGGTGTCCACATACTGCTGTATATATAGTGGATGAAGGGGTGTCCTCATACTGCTGTATATATAGTATAAGGGGTGTCCTGTAGTGGATGAAGGGGTGTCCTGTATATATAGTGGATGAAGAGGTGTCCTGTATATATAGTGGATGAAGAGGTGTCCACATACTGCTGTATATATAGTGGATGAAGGGGTGTCCTGTATATATAGTGGATGAAGGGGTGTCCTGTATATATAGTGGATGAAGAGGTGTCCTGTATATATAGTGGATGAAGAGGTGTCCTGTATATATAGTGGATGAAGGGGTGTCCTGTATATATAGTGGATGAAGAGGTGTCCTGTAT
>NC_088403.1:3408839-3411694 GCF_034236695.1 Oncorhynchus nerka
GTGTAGACAGTACTAGGGAAAGCAGCACTAGTAGATACAGGACAGAATACCATTTAGAGTCTGACTCAGCCCTGTCTCTGTAACTAGATGGTTAGACAGCCCTGCTTCCGTAACTAGCTGTCTCTCTGTAACTAGCTGGTTAGACAGCCCTGTCTCTGTAACTAGCTGGTTAGACAGCCCTGTCTCTGTAACTAGCTGGTTAGACAGCCCTGTCTCTTTTAACTAGATGGTTAGACAGCCCTGTTTCCGTAACTAGCTGTCTCTCTGTAACTAGCTGGTTAGACAGCCCTGTCTCTGTAACTAGCTGTGTAGACAGCCCTGTCTCTGTAACTAGCTGTGTAGACAGCCCTGTCTCTGTAACTAGCTGGTTAGACAGCCCTGTCTCTGTAACTAGCTGGTTAGACAGCCCTGTCTCTGTAACTAGCTGGTTAGACAGCCCTGTTTCCGTAACTAGCTGTCTCTCTGTAACTAGCTGGTTAGACAGCCCTGTCTCTGTAACTAGCTGGTTAGACAGCCCTGTCTCTGTAACTAGCTGGTTAGACAGCCCTGTCTCTGTAACTAGCTGGTTAGACAGCCCTGTCTCTGTAACTAGCTGTCTCTCTGTAACTAGCTGTGTAGACAGCCCTGTCTCTGTAACTAGCTGTCTCTCTGTAACTAGCTGGTTAGACAGCCCTGTCTCTGTAACTAGCTGGTTAGACAGCCCTGTCTCTGTAACTAGCTGTCTCTCTGTAACTAGCTGGTTAGACAGCCCTGTCTCTGTAACTAGCTGGTTAGACAGCCCTGTCTCTGTAACTAGCTGTCTCTCTGTAACTAGCTGGTTAGACAGCCCTGTCTCTGTAACTAGCTGTGTAGACAGTACTAGGGAAAGCAGCACTAGTAGATACAGGACAGAATACCATTTAGAGTCTTGACTCTGTTCTACAACAGCTCTATATATCACACCATGGCTTGACAGAGACTCAAGAATATTAAGCAGTACATGGTTATGGAGGAGAGGAGAAGGAATGGAAGGATGGTGAAGGCTGTGGGGGAGGGAGCGATAGAGGGAGGAGGACGTCGGATCCCAGATACCCTGGAGAGGGAAGAAGAGTGTCAGCTTCAGAATCATTAACAGCTGGAGCTCTTCTATAGACAGCAACTACAGTAAAAGCTCCTCTGACATACTGACATCATTACCAAGCCTGTGAAGACATCTACAGAGCACAGGGATCTGACCGTCCACATAGAGTAGAACCAACCTCCCCATTCAGGTCAATGGTGGCATAGTAGATCTGACCGTACACATAGAGTAGAACCAACCTCCCCATTCAGGTCAATGGTGGCATAGTAGATCTGAACGTACACATAGAGTAGAACCAACCTCCCCATTCAGGTCAATGGTGGCATAGTAGATCTGACCGTACACATAGAGTAGAACCAACCTCCCCATTCAGGTCAATGGTGGCATAGTAGATCTGACCGTACACATAGAGTAGAACCAACCTCCCCATTCAGGTCAATGGTGGCATAGTAGATCTGACCGTACACATAGAGTAGAACCAACCTCCCCATTCAGGTCAATGGTGGCATAGTAGATCTGACCGTACACATAGAGTAGAACCAACCTCCCCATTCAGGTCAATGGTGGCATAGTAGATCTGACCGTACACATAGAGTAGAACCAACCTCCCCATTCAGGTCAATGGTGGCATAGTAGATCTGAACGTACACATAGAGTAGAACCAACCTCCCCATTCAGGTCAATGGTGGCATAGTAGATCTGACCGTACACATAGAGTAGAACCAACCTCCCCATTCAGGTCAATGGTGGCATAGTAGATCTGACCGTACACATAGAGTAGAACCAACCTCCCCATTCAGGTCAATGGTGGCATAGTAGATCTGACCGTACACATAGAGTAGAACCAACCTCCCCATTCAGGTCAATGGTGGCATAGTAGATCTGACCGTACACATAGAGTAGAACCAACCTCCCCATTCAGGTCAATGGTGGCATAATGGGTGGACTGGTTAGCAGCCATACTGAGTCGCCAGTCTCCAGTCAAACGGCCCCGGTTAGAGGTTCCAGGTTCCAGTCTCCAGTCAAACGGCCTGGGCTAGAGGTTCCAGGTTCCAGTTTCCAGTCAAACTGCCCCAGTTAGAGGTTCCAGGTTCCAGTCTCCAGTCAAACGGCCCCGGTTAGAGGTTCCAGGTTCCAGTCTCCAGTCAAACTGCCCCGGTTAGAGGTTCCAGGTTCCAGTTACCAGTCAAACTGCCCCGGTTAGAGGTTCCAGGTTCCAGTTTCCAGTCAAACGGCCAGGGTTAGAGGTTCCAGGTTCCAGTTTTCAGTCAAACTGCCCCGGTTAGAGGTTCCAGGTTCCAGTTTCCAGTCAAACGGCCAGGGTTAGAGGTTCCAGGTTCCAGTTACCAGTCAAACGGCTCCGGTTAGAGGTTCCAGGTTCCAGTTTCCAGTCAAACTGCCCCGGTTAGAGGTTCCAGGTTCCAGTTTCCATTCAAACTGCCTGGGTTAGAGGTTCCAGTTTCCTGTCAAACTGCCCCGGTTAGAGGTTCCAGTTTCCAGTCGAACTGCCTGGGTTAGAGGTTGCAGTTTCCATTCAAACTGCCAGGGTTAGAGGTTCCAGTTTCCAGTCAAACTGCTTGGGTTAGAGGTTGCAGTTTCCATTCAAACTGCCAGGGTTAGAGGTTCCAGTTTCCAGTCACACTGCCTGGGTTAGAGGTTCCAGTTTCCATTCAAACTGCCAGGGTTAGAGGTTCCAGTTTCCAGTCAAACTGCCTGGGTTAGAGGTTCCAGTTTCCAGTCAAACTGCCTGGGTTAGAGGTTCCAGTTTCCAGTCAAACTGCCTGGGTTAGAGGTT
>NC_088403.1:3412194-3427194 GCF_034236695.1 Oncorhynchus nerka
ACAGTAGCCTGACAGCCAAGACAGTAGGTCTACTTCTACAACACGTAACCTTACAGTAGCCTGACAGCCAAGACAGTAGGTCTACTTCTACAACACGTAACCTTACAGTAGCCTGACAGCCAAGACAGTAGGTCTACTTCTACAACACGTAACCTTACAGAAGCCTGACAGCCAATACAGTAGGTCTACTTCTACAACACGTAACCTTACAGTAGCCTGACAGCCAAGCCTGACAGTAGGTCTACTTCTACAACACGTAACCTTACAGTAGCCTGACAGCCAAGACAGTAGGTCTACTTCTACAACACGTAACCTTACAGTAGCCTGACAGCCAAGACAGTAGGTCTACTTCTACAACACGTAACCTTACAGTAGCCTGACAGCCAAGACAGTAGTCTACTTCTACAACACGTAACCTTACAGTAGCCTGACAGCCAAGACAGTAGGTCTACTTCTACAACACGTAACCTTACAGTAGCCTGACAGCCAAGACAGTAGGTCTACTTCTACAACACGTAACCTTACAGTAGCCTGACAGCCAAGACAGTAGGTCTACTTCTACAACACGTAACCTTACAGTAGCCTGACAGCCAAGACAGTAGGTCTACTTCAACAACACGTAACCTTACAGTAGCCTGACAGCCAAGACAGTAGGTCTACTTCTACAACACGTAACCTTACAGTAGCCTGACAGCCAAGACAGTAGTCTACTTCTACAACACGTAACCTTACAGTAGCCTGACAGCCAAGACAGTAGGTCTACTTCTACAACACGTAAACTTACAGTAGCCTGACAGCCAAGACAGTAGGTCTACTTCAACAACACGTAACCTTACAGTAGCCTGACAGCCAAGACAGTAGGTCTACTTCTACAACACGTAACCTTACAGTAGCCTGACAGCCAAGACAGTAGGTCTACTTCACAACACGTAACCTTACAGTAGCCTGACAGCCAAGACAGTAGGTCTACTTCTACAACACGTAACCTTACAGTAGCCTGACAGCCAAGACAGTAGGTCTACTTCTACAACACGTAACCTTACAGTAGCCTGACAGCCAAGACAGTAGGTCTACTTCTACAACACGTAACCTTACAGTAGCCTGACAGCCAAGACAGTAGGTCTACTTCTACAACACGTAACCTGACAGTAGCCTGACAGCCAAGACAGTAGGTCTACTTCTACAACACGTAACCTTACAGTAGCCTGACAGCCAAGACAGTAGGTCTACTTCTACAACACGTAACCTTACAGTAGCCTGACAGCCAAGACAGTAGGTCTACTTCTACAACACGTAACCTTACAGTAGCCTGACAGCCAAGACAGTAGGTCTACTTCTACAACACGTAACCTTACAGTAGCCTGACAGCCAAGACAGTAGGTCTACTTCTACAACACGTAACCTTACAGTAGCCTGACAGCCAAGACAGTAGTCTACTTCTACAACACGTAACCTTACAGTAGCCTGACAGCCAAGACAGTAGGTCTACTTCTACAACACGTAAACTTACAGTAGCCTGACAGCCAAGACAGTAGGTCTACTTCAACAACACGTAACCTTACAGTAGCCTGACAGCCAAGACAGTAGGTCTACTTCTACAACACGTAACCTTACAGTAGCCTGACAGCCAAGACAGTAGGTCTACTTCTACAACATGTAACCTTACAGTAGCCTGACAGCCAAGACAGTAGGTCTACTTCTACAACACGTAAACTTACAGTAGCCTGACAGCCAAGACAGTAGGTCTACTTCAACAACACGTAACCTTACAGTAGCCTGACAGCCAAGACAGTAGGTCTACTTCTACAACACGTAACCTTACAGTAGCCTGACAGCCAAGACAGTAGGTCTACTTCTACAACACGTAACCTTACAGTAGCCTGACAGCCAAGACAGTAGGTCTACTTCTACAACATGTAACCTTACAGTAGCCTGACAGCCAAGACAGTAGGTCTACTTCAACAACACGTAACCTTAAGGTAGCCTGACAACCAAGACAGTAGGTCTACTTCTACAACACGTAACCTTACAGTAGCCAGACAGCCAAGACAGTAGCTCTACTTCAACAACTCGTAACCTTACAGTAGCCTGACAGCCAAGACAGTAGGTCTACTTCTACAACACGTAACCTTACAGTAGCCTGACAGCCAAGACAGTAGTCTACTTCAACAACACGTAACCTTAAGGTAGCCTGACAACCAAGACAGTAGGTCTACTTCTACAACACGTAACCTTACAGTAGCCTGACAGCCAAGACAGTAGCTCTACTTCAACAACTCATAACCTTACAGTAGCCTGACAGCCAAGACAGTAGGTCTACTTCTACAACACGTAACCTTACAGTAGCCTGACAGCCAAGACAGTAGTCTACTTCAACAACATGTAACCTTACAGTAGCCTGACAGCCAAGACAGTAGGTCTACTTCTACAACACGTAACCTTACAGTAGCCTGACAGCCAAGACAGTAGGTCTACTTCTACAACACGTAACCTTACAGTAGCCTGACAGCCAAGACAGTAGGTCTACTTCTACAACATGTAACCTTACAGTAGCCTGACAGCCAAGACAGTAGGTCTACTTCAACAACACGTAACCTTAAGGTAGCCTGACAACCAAGACAGTAGGTCTACTTCTACAACACGTAACCTTACAGTAGCCAGACAGCCAAGACAGTAGCTCTACTTCAACAACTCGTAACCTTACAGTAGCCTGACAGCCAAGACAGTAGGTCTACTTCTACAACACGTAACCTTACAGTAGCCTGACAGCTATTGAGGTGAACGTAACTTCTGAGCAGATACATTGAATGCTCTGCTCATTATCTGCAAGGTTGTGTTTCCATAGAAATTGAATTAATAGAACAGCAATCCCCATTCAAGTCAATGTTCTGTAATTCTATTTCTACGGCGAGTAACCGTGGACAACGTTTGTGACAAGGTCAGTGTTGCAATATTCACGAGTTCTCCTCCTTTATTGGCTCGCGGCGTGGGATAATGTTGCCTATGGTAACAGCTATCCTAAACGCAGTCAGCCAACCACTCCCATCCCCACTATCTAAACTATTTAATGGGCTGTGTCCCAAATGGCACTCTATTCCCTATGGGCCCTGGTCTAAAGTAGTGTACTAAAGGGAATTAGGGTGCTATTTGAGATATGGTCTCCCTTCTGTCTCTCCCTGCTCTGATCAGCCATCTCTCTACCAATCTACTCATCTAATAGTGTGGAGGGGTGGAGAGGTAGAGTGACTTGAGAGAGGGACAGAGGGAGGAAGAGAGGGGAGTGGGGAGAGAGGGAGGAAGAGAGGGGAGAGGGGAGAGAGGGAGGAAGCGAGGGAAGAGGTCTTTAACTCATCCCAGTCTTTAACTCATCACATTCCCAGTCCCAGTCTTTACCTCATCACATTCCCAGTCCTTAACTCATCACATTCCCAGTCCCAGTCCTTAACTCATCACATTCCCAGTCCCAGTCTTTACCTCATCACATTCCCAGTCCCAGTCTTTTATTTAACTCATCAAATTCCCAGTCCCAGTCCCAGTCTTTAACTCATCACATTCCCAGTCCCAGTCCCAGTCTTTAACTCATCACATCCCCAGTCCCAGTCTTTAACTCATCACATTCCCAGTCCCGGTCTTTAACTCATCACATCCCCAGTCCCAGTCCCAGTCTTTAACTCATCACATCCCCAGTCCCAGTCCCAGTCTTTAACTCATCACATCCCCAGTCCCAGTCTTTAACTCATCACATTCCCAGTCCCAGTCTTTAACTCATCACATTCCCAGTCCCAGTCTTTAACTCATCACATTCCCAGTCCCAGTCTTTAACTCATCACATTCCCAGTCCCAGTCCCAGTCTTTAACTCATCACATTCCCAGTCTTTTCTTTAACCTATCACATCCCCAGTCCCAGTCTTTAACTCTTCACATTCCCAGTCCCAGTCTTTAACTCATCACATTACCAGTCCCAGTCCCAGTCTTTAACTCATCACATTCCCAGTCCCAGTCTTTAACTCATCACATTCCCAGTCTTTTCTTTAACTCATCACATTCCCAATCCCAGTCCCAGTCTTTAACTCATCACATCCCCAGTCCCAGTCCCAGACTTTAACTCATCACATTCCCAGTCTTTTCTTTAACTCATCACATTCCCAGTCCCAGTCTTTAACTCCACATCCCCAGTCCCAGTCCCAGACTTTAACTCATCACATTCCCAGTCCCAATCTTTAACTCATTACATCCCCAGTCCCAGTCCCAGTCTTTAACTCATCACATTCCCAGTCTTTTCTTTCACGTTTTAACTCATCACATTCCCAGTCCCAATCTTTAACTCATTACATCCCCAGTCCCAGTCCCAGTCTTTAACTCATCACATTCCCAGTCCCAGTCTTTAACTCATCACATTCCCAGGCCCGGTCTTTAACTCATCACATTCCCAGTCCCAGTCTTTAACTCATCACATTCCCAGTCCCAGTCTTTAACTCATTACATCCCCAGTCCCAGTCCCAGTCTTTAACTCATCACATTCCCAGTCCCAGTCTTTAACTCATCACATCCCCAGTCCCAGTCCCAGTCTTTAACTCATCACATCCCCAGTCCCAGTCTTTAACTCATCACATTCCCAGTCCCAGTCTTTAACTCATCACATCCCCAGTCCCAGTCTTTAACTCATCACATCCCCAGTCCCAGTCCCAGTCTTTAACTCATCACATCCCTAGTCCCAGTCTTTATCTCATCACATTCCCAGTCCCGGTCTTTAACTCATCACATCCCCAGTCCCAGTCCCAGTCTTTAACTCATCACATCCCCAGTCCCAGTCCCAGTCTTTAACTCATCACATTCCCAGTCCCGGTTTTTAACTCATCACATTCCCAGTCCCAGTCTTTAACTCATCACATTCCCAGTCCCAGTCCCAGTCTTTAACTCATCACATCCCCAGTCCCAGTCCCAGTCTTTAACTCATCACATCCCCAGTCCCAGTCCCAGTCTTTAACTCATCACATCCCCAGTCCCAGTCCCAGTCCCAGTCTTTAACTCATCACATTCCCTGTCCCAGTCTTTAACTCATCACATCCCCAGTCCCAGTCCCAGTCCCAGTCTTTAACTCATCACATTCCCAGTCCCAGTCTTTAACTCATCACATCCCCAGTCCCAGTCCCAGTCCCAGTCTTTAACTCATCACATTCCCAGTCCCAGTCTTTAACTCATCACATCCCCAGTCCCAGTCTTTAACTCATCACATCCCCAGTCCCAGTCCCAGTCCCAGTCTTTAACTCATCACATCCCCAGTTCCAGTCTTTAACTCATCACATCCCCAGTCCCAGTCCCAGTCCCAGTCCCAGTCTTTAACTCATCACATCCCCAGTCCCAGTCTTTAACTCATCACATCCCCAGTCCCAGTCTTTAACTCATCACATCCCCAGTCCCAGTCCCAGTCTTTAACTCATCACATCCCCAGTCCCAGTCTTTAACTCATCACATCCCCAGTCCCAGTCCCAGCCCCAGTCCCAGTCCCTGTCCCAGTCCCAGCCCCAGTCCCAGTCCCAGCCCCAGTCCCAGTCCCAGTCCCAGCCCCAGTCCCAGTCCCAGTCCCAGCCCCAGTCCCAGTCTTTAACTCATCACATCCCCAGTCCCAGTCCCAGCCCCAGTCCCAGTCCCAGTCCCAGTCTTTAACTCATCACATCCCCAGCCCCAGTCCCAGCCCCAGTCCCAGTCCCAGCCCCAGTCCCAGCCCCAACCCCAGTCCCAGTCCCAGTCCCCAGTCCCCAGTCCCAGTCCCCAGTCCCAGTCCCAGTCCCTGTCCCAGTCCCAGTCCCAGTCCCAGTCCCTGTCCCAGTCCCAGTCCCAGTCCCAGTCTTTAACTATTGACTGTCTGTCCCTTTATACACAGTTAGAGTGCCTTCAGAAAGTCTTCCCAACCTTTGACCTTTTCCAGGTTTTGTCACAGACTGAATTTAAAATGGATTACATTTAGACTTAGTGTCAAAGTGGATTTATGTTTAAAAGAAATATTTTACTCAATAATTACACATGAAATGTGGAAATGTCTATGAAATGTTTTTGTTTATTGGTACAATAAAAAAAAATATAATAACAAAAATGATGCATTGAGTTAATACGTAATCAACCCCTTAGTTAGGGCCTAAATAAGTTCAGGTGTAAAAATGTACTTAACAAGTCACACAAGTTGGACTGATGGTGGTGATGGTAGAGATAGTGAGTGATGTTAGGTGATGGTGAGGGATGGTGAGTGATGGTGGGGATGGTAGAGATAGTGAGTGATGTTAGGTGATGGTGAGGGATGGTGAGTGATGGTGGGGATGGTAGAGATAGTGAGTGATGTTAGGTTATGGTGAGGGATGGTGAGTGATGGTGAGTGATGGTAAATTATTCTAGTGATGGTGAGTGATGGTGGGGATGGTAGAGATAGTGAGTGATGTTAGGTGATGGTGAGGGATGGTGAGTGATGGTGAATGATGGTGAGGGATGGTAAATGATTCTAGTGATGGTGGGGATGGTAGAGATAGTGAGTGATGTTAGGTGATGGTGAGTGATGGTGAGGGATGGTAGTAATCAACCCCTTAGTTAGGGCCTAAATAAGTTCAGGTGTAAAAATGTACTTAACAAGTCACATAATGAGTTGCAGGGACAGATTTGTTTTGAATGGCTACCTCATATCTGTACCCCACACGTACGTACGTATGTATGTGTGTGTGTGTCCGTGTGTGTATAACCTGGGTTATAACAGCATCATCCCCAGAGAGAAGACTGGGTTATAACAGCATCATCCCCAGGGAGAAGACTGGGTTATAACAGCATCAGCCACAGAGAGAAGACTGGGTTATAACAGCATCATCCCCAGGGAGAAGACTGGTTTATAACAGCATCATCCCCAGGGAGAAGACTGGGTTATAACAGCATCAGCCACAGAGAGAAGACTGGGTTATAACAGCATCATCCCCAGGGAGAAGACTGGGTTATAACAGCATAATCCCCAGGGAGAAGACTTGGTTATAACAGCATCAGCCACAGAGAGAAGACTGGGTAATAACAGCATCAGCCCCAGGGAGAAGACTGGGTTATAACAGCATCATCCCCAGGGAGAAGACTGGGTTATAACAGCATCATCCCCAGGGAGAAGACTGGGTTATAACAGCATCATCCCCAGAGAGAAGACTGGGTTATAACAGCATCATCCCCAGGGAGAAGACTGGGTTATAACAGCATCAGCCACAGAGAGAAGACTGGGTTATAACAGCATCATCCCCAGGGAGAAGACTCGGTTATAACAGCATCAGCCACAGAGAGAAGACTGGGTTATAACAGCATCATCCCCAGGGAGAAGACTGGGTTATAACAGCATCAGCCCCAGGGAGAAGACTGGGTTATAACAGCATCATCCCCAGGGAGAAGACTGGGTTATAACAGCATCATCCCCAGGGAGAAGACTGGGTTATAACAGCATCATCCCCAGGGAGAAGACTGGGTTATAACAGCATCATCCCCAGGGAGAAGGCTGGGTTATAACAGCATCATCCCCAGGGAGAAGACTGGGTTATAACAGCATCAGCCCCAGAGAGAAGACTGGGTTATAACAGCATCAGCCACAGAGAGAAGGCTGGGGGTTAAAACCCAGAGAGAGGGGTCAGGTCTGGCTGTAAGAGGGAAGAGAAGTGGCCTGGTTAAACCCAGAGGGGAGAGAAGTGGCCTGGTTAAACCGAGGGAAGAGAAGTGGCCTGGTTAAACCCAGAGGGAAGAGAAGTGGCCTGGTTAAACCCAGAGGGAAGGGATGTGGCTTGGTTAAACCCAGAGGGAAGAGAAGTGGCCTGGTTAAACCCAGAGGGAAGAGAAGTGGCCTGGTTAAACTCAGAGGGAAGGGAAGTGGCCTGGTTAAACCCAGAGGGAAGGGAAGTGGCCTGGTTAAACCCAGAGGGAAGGGATGTGGCCTGGTTAAACCCAGAGGGAAGAGAAGTGGCCTGGTTAAACCCAGAGGGAAGGGATGTGGCCTGGTTAAACCCAGAGGGAAGGGATGTGGCTTGGTTAAACCCAGAGGGAAGGGATGTGGCCTGGTTAAACCCAGAGGGAAGGGATGTGGCTTGAATTAAACCCAGAGGAAGGGATGTGGCCTGGTTAAACCCAGAGGGAAGGGATGTGGCCTGGTTAAACCCAGAGGGAAGAGAAGTGGCCTGGTTAAACCCAGAGGAAGAGAAGTGGCCTGGTTAAACCCAGAGGAAGAGAAGTGGCCTGGTTAAACCCAGAGGAAGGGAAGTGGCCTGGTTAAACCCAGAGGAAGGGATGTGGCCTGGTTAAACCAGAGGGAAGAGAAGTGGCCTGGTTAAACCCAGAGGGAAGGGATGTGGCCTGGTTAAACCCAGAGGAAGGGTCAGGTCTGGCTGTAAGAGGGAAGAGAAGTGGCCTGGTTAAAACCCAGTGGTAAGGGTCAGGTCTGGCTGTAAGAGGGAAGAGAAGTGGCCTGGTTAAACCCAGAGGGAAGAGAAGTGGCCTGGTTAAACCCAGAGGGAAGGGATGTGGCCTGGTTAAAATGTTCTATTAGAATTCAGTGTCTTAATTTAAATATGGGAAGCTTGGCCCCCTGATTGATTTGGCTTAGAGAGGAAAGGAGAGGGCGAGGTTAGGGAGAGAGGGGAGGGGAGAGGAGAGGAGATGATGAGAGAGGGGTGAGGAGAGGAGGAGAGAGGGCGGTGAGTGGGAGAGAGAGGGGGAGAGAGGAGGTGAGAAGAAGGAGAGGGGGAGAGATGGGGAGGTGAGAGGAGAGACGGGTGAGGGGGAAGGAGTGGGATAGCGAGGGGAAGGAGCGGGAGGTGAGGGGAAAGGAGAGGAGGAGAGAGGGGGAGGTGTAAAGAAGGAGAGGGGGAGGTGAGAGGAGGGGAGAGAGGGGGGGAGGTGAGGGGGAGAGAGGGGAGAGGAGAGGGAGAGAGGGGGAGAGAGGGGAGAGGAGAGGAGAGAGAGGGGGAGAGAGGGGAGAGGAGAGGAGAGAGAGGGGAGGTGTAAAGAAGGAGAGAGGGAGGTGAGAGGAGGGGAGAGAGGGGAGGTGAGGGGAAGGAGAGGGGAGAGGGAAAAGGAGAGGAGAGGAGAGGGGAGGTGAGAGGAGGGGGAGAGGGGAGGTGAGGGGGAAGGAGAGGGGGAGAGAGGAGAGAGAGGGGGAGGTGAGGGGGAGATGAGGGGGAAGGAGAGGAGAGAGAGGGGGAGACTCTCCAAGAGCAGGAAGTGGATTTTGTTTATTTTCCCTTTGGTCATGTTATTTTTCAGTGTTTCATGCTTGACAGGGCATCCATCCATCATCTATCCATCACCCATCCATCATCCATCCATCATCCATCCATCATCCATCCATCCATCCATCCATCATCCATCACAGTTATTTGTGTGCGTGTTTGTGTGCCCAGTAATAAGGACATTAACCACCTCGGACTGGGGTAAGGCTGAAAAGAGGGTGAGAGGGTGACCGTCAGGGCAGAAGTGGATGTGGGACACTTGGCATTCAGGCCAAAGAGTTTAATCTTGGTTTCATCAGACCAGAGAATCTTGTTTTAGGTGCCTTTTACTGGGAAGTGTCTTCTGTCTGGCCACTCTACCCTTGAGGCCTAATTTACCACAGGTGGACTCCAATCAAGTTGTAGAAACATCTCAAGGATGATCAATGAAAACAGGATGTACCTGAGCTCCATTTGGAGTCTCATAGCAAAGGTCCTGAATAATTATGTAAATAAGTTATTTCTGTTTTTATTTGTAATATATGTGGAAAAAAACTAAAACCCCTTTTTCACTTTGTCATTATGGGGTATTGTGATGTCATTATGGGGTATTGTGATGTCATTATGGGGTATTGTGATGTCATTATGGGGTATTGTGATGTCATTATGGGGTATTGTGATGTCATTATGGGGTATTGTGATGTCATTATGGGGTATTGTGATGTCATTATGGGTCTTGTGATGTCATTATGGGGTATTGTGATGTCATTATGGGGTATTGTGATGTCATTATGGGTCTTGTGATGTCATTATGGGTATTATAATGTCATTATGGGGTATTGTGATGTCATTATGGGTCTTGTGATGTCATTATGGGTCTTGTGATGTCATTATGGGTAGTGTGATGTCATTATGGGGTATTGTGATGTCATTATGGGGTATTGTGATGTCATTATGGGGTATTGTGATGTCATTATGGGGTATTGTGATGTCATTATGGGGTATTGTGATGTCATTATGGGGTATTGTGATGTCATTATGGGTCTTGTGATGTCATTATGGGGTATTGTGATGTCATTATGGGGTATTGTGATGTCATTATGGGTCTTGTGATGTCATTATGGGTATTATAATGTCATTATGGGGTATTGTGATGTCATTATGGGTCTTGTGATGTCATTATGGGTCTTGTGATGTCATTATGGGTAGTGTGATGTCATTATGGGGTATTGTGATGTCATTATGGGGTATTATAATGTCATTATGGGGTATTGTGATGTCATTATGGGTCTTGTGATGTCATTATGGGTCTTGTGATGTCATTACGGGTCTTGTGATGTCATTATGGGTCTTGTGATGTCATTATGGGTATTGTGATGTCATTATGGGGTATTGTGATGTCAATATGGGTATTGTGATGTCATTATGGAGTGTTGTGATGTCATTATGGGGTATTGTGTGTAGATTGATGAGAAAAAAACATTAATTTAATCAAATTTAGAATGTAACATAACAAAATGTGAAAAAAAATCAATGGGTCTGGAATACCTTCCAAATACACAGTATGTCTCTTGAAATCAAATGGACAAACAGAGGCCATACACTTCACGTTCATGTGCACAATTCCCGATTGTCGATCGACAGCTAGGCACTGTGATCAACTTAGAATGATGGTGTAACCCTTGTTAATTTGGAGCCTTGAGGGGTACAGTCTGTGTTCTTTAACACCTTGTTATTTTGGAGCTTTGAGGGGTACAGTCTGTGTTCTTTAACACCTTGTTATTTTGGAGCCTTGAGGGGTACAGTCTGTGTGCTTTAACCCTTGTTATTTTGGAGCCTTGAGGCGTACAGTCTGTGTTCTTTAACACCTTGCTATTTTGGAGCCTTGAGGGGTACAGTCTGTGTGCTTTAAACCCTTGTTATTTTGGAGCCTTGAGGGGTACAGTCTGTGTTCTTTAACCCTTGTTATTTTGGAGCTTTGAGGGGTACAGTCTGTGTGCTTTAACCCTTGTTATTTTGGAGCCTTGAGGGGTACAGTCTTTGTTCTTTAACCCTTGTTATTTTGGAGCCTTGAGGGGTACAGTCTGTGTTCTTCAACCCTTGTTATTTTGGAGCCTTGAGGGGTACAGTCTTTGTTCTTTCAGATGACTGCATGCTAACCAAAGCTATCCTCTCATCTGGTCCAATAAAACGGATGACTGTCCTTGACTGGAGCAAAACTCCATCTCTTCTATCGTCCACATGGGATTACAAGGGTGTGAATAGTTCCTGATGGGATTGGACCGTTCTAGATCCGTATCTGCTTTATGGAGGGATGTGAAGCACTGGAACCAGGAAGCTCTGGATCCAGGAAGCTCTGAAACCAGGAAGCTCTGGATCCAGGAAGCTCTGAAACCAGGAAGCTCTGGAAACAGGAAGCTCTGGATCCAGGAAGCTCTGAAACCAGGAAGCTCTGGATCCAGGAAGCTCTGGAACCAGGAAGCTCTGGATCCAGGAAGCTCTGGAGCCAGGAAGCTCTGGAACCAGGAAGCTCTGAAACCAGGAAGCTCTGGAATGAAGCTCTGGGACCAGGAAGCTCTGGAACCAGGAAGCTCTGAAACCAGGAAGCTCTGGAACCAGGAAGCTCTGATACCAGGAAGCTCTGGAACCAGGAAGCTCTGGAACCAGGAAGCTCTGGAACCAGGAAGCTCTGAAACCAGGAAGCTCTGGAACCAGGAAGCGTGGAGGTTGTGGACGCTCTGGAACCAGGAAGCTCTGGGACCAGGAAGCTCTGGAACCAGGAAGCTCTGGAACCAGGAAGCGTGGAGTATGTGGACGCTCTGGAACCAGGAAGCATGGAGTATGTGGACGCTCTGGAACCAGGAAGCGTGGAGTATGTGGACGCTCTGGAACCAGGAAGCTCTGGAACCAGGAAGCGTGGAGTATGTGGACTCTCTGGAACCAGGAAGCTCTGGAACCAGGAAGCGTGGAGTATGTGGACGCTCTGGAACCAGGAAGCTCTGGAACCAGGAAGCTCTGGAACCAGGAAGCGTGGAGTGTGTGGACGCTCTGGAACCAGGAAGCGTGGAGTATGTGGACGCTCTGGAACCAGGAAGCTCTGGAACCAGGAAGCTCTGGAACCAGGAAGCGTGGAGTGTGTGGACGCTCTGGAACCAGGAAGCGTGGAGTATGTGGACGCTCTGGAACCAGGAAGCTCTGGAACCAGGAAGCGTGGAGTATGTGGACGCTCTGGAACCAGGAAGCTCTGGAACCAGGAAGCGTGGAGTATGTGGACGCTCTGGAACCAGGAAGCTCTGGAACCAGGAAGCGTGGAGTATGTGGGTTCTCTGGAAGCTCTCTCACCATTCACTGATTTCTGGAAACTTAAACCCGTCAGCGGATCAGAGATGGAGACTGGCCTTCAAAAATACTTCTAACTGTAGAACCCCAAAACATGTATTTTGTTTTTGATCTGTAGCTGTCGACTGTGTTCGGTGCGTTTTATGCAGTACTGGGATGGGATTAGGTAATGCTTCTGTCTTACTGGGGAGCAGAGAGGGAGGGGAGATGGGGGAGGAAGACAGAGGTGGAAAAAGAGAGAGAGAGAGAGAGGGAGAAGAGAGAGAAAGAGAGGGAGATGGAGAAGAGAGAGAAAGAGAGGGAGATGGAGAAGAGAGTGAGAGAGAGGGAGATGGAGAAGAGAGTGAGAGAGAGGGAGGGAGGGGAGAAGAATGTGGCCAGAGAAGTGAGCAGCAGCCCCCCGTACATTTTTATTTATTTAACCTTTATTTAACTTGGAAAGTCAGTTAAGAACTAATTCTTATTTACAATGACGGCCTACCCACAGTGGGTTAACTGGTCTAGGAACAGTGGGTTAACTGGTCTAGGAACAGTGGGTTAACTGGTCTAGGAACAGTGGGTTAACTGGTCTAGGAACAGTGGGTTAACTGGTCTAGGAACAGTGGGTTAACTGGTCTAGGAACAGTGGGTTAACTGGTCTAGGAACAGTGGGGTTAAATGGTCTAGGAACAGTGGGTTAACTGGTCTAGGAACAGTGGGTTAACTGGTCTAGGAACAGTGGAACAGTGGGTTAACTGGTCTAGGAACAGTGGGTTAACTGGTCTAGGTTAACTGGTCTAGGAACAGTGGGTTAACTGGTCTAGGAACAGTGGGTTAACTGGTCTAGGAACAGGGGGTTAACTGGTCTAGGAACAGTGGGTTAACTGCCTAGGAACAGTGGGTTAACTGGTCTAGGAACAGTGGGTTAACTGGTCTAGGAACAGTGGGTTAACTGGTCTAGGAACAGTGGGTTAACTGGTCTAGGAACAGTGGGTTAACTGGGCTACCTGCCTCTAACCACTAGACTACCTGCTTCTAACCATGACCCAAACTGTCATGCCTTCTCCCATCACTGACAGTGTGTCAGGTGACAGGAAGTCTCTGTACATGACCCAAACTGTCATGCCTTCTCCCATCACTGACAGTGTGTCAGGTGACAGGAAGTCTCTGTACATGACCCAAACTGTCATGCCTTCTCCCATCACTGACAGTGTGACAGGAAGTCTCTGTACATGATCCAAACTGTCATGCCTTCTCCCATCACTGACAGTGTGTCAGGTGACAGGAAGTCTCTGTACATGACCCAAACTGTCATGCCTTCTCCCATCACTGACAGTGTGTCAGGTGACAGGAAGTCTCTGTACATGACCCAAACTGTCATGCCTTCTCCCATCACTGACAGTGAGGGGGATGTCTGTGTAGAGAGTATAGAAACTACACATACAGACATAACCACGGGAAACAGGGGATGTCTGTGTAGAGAGTATAGAAACTACACATACAGACATAACCACGGGAAACAGGCGATGTCTGTGTAGAGAGTAGAGAAACTACACATACAGACATAACCACGGGAAACAGGGGATGTCTGTGTAGAGAGTAGAGAAACTACACATACAGACATAACCACGGGAAACAGGCGATGTCTGTGTAGAGAGTAGAGAAACTACACATACAGACATAACCACGGGAAACAGGGGATGTCTGTGTAGAGAGTAGAGAAACTACACATACAGACATAACCACGGGAAACAGGGGATGTCTGTGTAGAGAGTAGAGAAACTACACATACAGACATAACTGCTGGAAACAGGGGATGTCTGTGTAGAGAGTAGAGAAACTACACATACAGACATAACGAAACCCTGTTGAAGAAAATCAAGAATGGGGAGACTTACGCAAAGAGTGCCACTCATCTTGTCGTATGGTCTTTGTGATGTTATACGAGAGGTTCTTGGGTATCGTTGCTGAAGAGTAGTGGTATTTGATGTAGGAACATCTGGCAATGGAACCTGGAGGCAGAGAGAGAGAGAAGGAGAGAAGGGAGGAGAGAGAGAGAGGGAGGACAGAGAGAGAGAGAGAGAGAGAGAGAGAGAGAGAGGGAGGAGAGAGAGGGAGGAGAGAGGGAGGAGAGAGAGAGAGAGGGAGGAGAGAAGGGAGGAGAGAGGGAGGAGAGAGAGGGAGGAGAGAGGGAGGAGAGAGAGGGAGGAGAGAGGGAGGAGAGAGAGAGAGAGGGAGGAGAGAAGGGAGGAGAGAGAGAAGAGGACAAGAGAAGGGAGGAGAGAGAGAGAAAGAAATCGAGGGAGAGAGAGGGAGCAGAGAGAGAGAGGGAGAGAGAGAGAGAGAAAGAGAGCGAGAGGTGGAGGAGAGCGAGAGAGAAAGGGAGGAGAGAGAGAGAGAGAGAGAGAAGGGGATGAGAGAAGGGAGGAGAGAGGGGGGAGACAAGTGAGGAGAGAGAGTGAAGGGGACGAGA
>NC_088403.1:3428953-3436453 GCF_034236695.1 Oncorhynchus nerka
TAGTGGATGAAGAGGTGTCCTGTATATATAGTGGATGAAGGGGTGTCCACATACTGCTGTATATATAGTGGATGAAGGGGTGTCCTCATACTGCTGTATATATAGTGGATGAAGGGGTGTCCTGTATATATAGTGGATGAAGGGGTGTCCTCATACTGCTGTATATATAGTGGATGAAGGGGTGTCCTGTATATATAGTGGATGAAGGGGTGTCCTGTATATATAGGGGATGAAGGGGTGTCCTGTATATATAGTGGATGAAGGGGTGTCCACATACTGCTGTATATATAGTGGATGAAGGGGTGTCCTGTATATATAGTGGATGAAGGGGTGTCCTGTATATATAGTGGATGAAGGGGTGTCCTGTATATATAGTGGATGAAGGGGTGTCCTGTATATATAGTGGATGAAGGGGTGTCCTGTATATATAGTGGATGAAGGGGTGTCCTGTATATATAGTGGATGAAGTGGTGTCCTGTATATATAGTGGATGAAGGGGTGTCCTGTATATATAGTGGATGAAGGGGTGTCCTGTATATATAGTGGATGAAGGGGTGTCCTGTGTATATATAGTGGATGAAGGGGTGTCCTGTGTATATATAGTGGATGAAGGGGTGTCCTGTATATATAGTGGATGAAGGGGTGTCCTCATACTGCTGTATATATAGTGGATGAAGGGGTGTCCTGTATATATAGTGGATGAAGGGGTGTCCTGTATATATAGTGGATGAAGGGGTGTCCTGTATATATAGTGGATGAAGGGGTGTCCACATACTGCTGTATATATAGTGGATGAAGGGGTGTCCTGTATATATAGTGGATGAAGGGGTGTCCTGTATATATAGTGGATGAAGGGGTGTCCTGTATATATAGTGGATGAAGGGGTGTCCTCATATATAGTGGATGAAGGGGTGTCTGTATATATAGTGGATGAAGGGGTGTCCTCATATAGTGGATGAAGGGGTATATATAGTGGATGAAGGGGTGTCCTGTATACTAGTGGATGAAGGGGTGTCCTGTATATATAGTGGATGAAGGGGTGTCCTGTATATATAGTGGATGAAGGGGTGTCCTCATACTGCTGTATATATAGTGGATGAAGGGGTGTCCTCATACTGCTGTATATATAGTGGATGGATGAACATTGTCCTTTATCATAGTGGATGAAGGGGTGTCCTTTGTACTGCTGAGTCACAGATATTTAGTGGATGAAGGGCTGTCCTTCCTCATCCTCATCTTCCATCCTTCTCCCAGATCCTATTTCTCTGTGTCTGGGACTGCGATCCGATCTGTCAGTGTTTCAGAGATCAAGGAGGTGTCCAAACATACTGCTGTATATATAGTGGATGAAGGGGTGTCCTCACACACACACACATACATAGTGGATGACACACACACACCTGTATACACACACACATGAAGAGGCACACACACATATACACACAGGATGAAGAGGTGTCCTGTACACACAGTGCATGACAGGGGTGTCACTGTACATATACACAGGACACACACACATACACATCCACACATACTGCACACACACACAGTGGATGACACACACACACACACACACACACGCAGTGGATGAACACACACAGGTGCACTGTACATACAGGGATGAAGACACACACACACACACACACATAGTGGACACACACAGGTGTCACACACACACACACAGGCACACACACGCACACACACACACACACACAGTGGACACAAGACACACAGGCACACACACACACACACACACACACACACACACACACACACACACACACACACACACACACACCACACACCACACATGTCTTCTCCTCACACGGTGGTGTCTGGTGGAGAAGTGTTTCTAAAGAGATAGCAGCCATTTCCCTGTTACTATGGTTCTAATCTGAGATGTCTCTGACTGTTACTATGTATCTAATCTGAGATGTCTCCTGTATACTATAGTGGATGAATCTGAGATGTCTGACTGTTACTATGTATCTAATCTGAGATGTCTCTGACTGTTACTATGTATCTAATCTGGATGTCTCATGACTGTTACTATATAGTGGATCTAATCTGAGATGTCTCCTGTTACTATGTGGATGAATCTGAGATGTCTCTGACTGTTACTATGTATCTAATCTGAGATGTCTCTGACTGTTACTATGTTTCTAATCTGAGATGTCTCTGACTGTTACTATGTATCTAATCTGAGATGTCTCTGACTGTTACTATGTTTCTAATCTGAGATGTCTCTGACTGTTACTATGTTTCTAATCTGAGATGTCTCTGACTGTTACTATGGTTCTAATCTGAGATGTCTCTGACTGTTACTATGTATCTAATCTGAGATGTCTCTGACTGTTACTATGTATCTAATCTGAGATGTCTCTGACTGTTACTATGTATCTAATCTGAGATGTCTCTGACTGTTACTATGTTTCTAATCTGAGATGTCTCTGACTGTTACTATGTATCTAATCTGAGATGTCTCTGACTGTTACTATGGTTCTAATCTGAGATGTCTCTACTGTCCTCTCACTGCTCTGACTGTTACTATGTATCTAATCTGAGATGTCTCTACTGCCCTCTCACTGCTCTGACTGTTACTATGTATCTAATCTGAGATGTCTCTGACTGTTACTATGTATCTAATCTGAGATGTCTCTGACTGTTACTATGTATCTAATCTGAGATGTCTCTGACTGTTACTATGTATCTAATCTGAGATGTCTCTGACTGTTACTATGTATCTAATCTGAGATGTCTCTGACTGTTACTATGGTTCTAATCTGAGATGTCTCTACTGTCCTCTCACTGCTCTGACTGTTACTATGTATCTAATCTGAGATGTCTCTACTGCCCTCTCACTGCTCTGACTGTTACTATGTATCTAATCTGAGATGTCTCTGACTGTTACTATGTATCTAATCTGAGATGTCTCTGACTGTTACTATGTATCTAATCTGAGATGTCTCTGACTGTTACTATGTATCTAATCTGAGATGTCTCTGACTGTTACTATGTATCTAATCTGAGATGTTTCTGACTGTTACTATGTATCTAATCTGAGATGTCTCTGACTGTTACTATGTATCTAATCTGAGATGTTTCTGACTGTTACTATGTATCTAATCTGAGATGTCTCTGACTGTTACTATGGTTCTAATCTGAGATGTCTCTACTGCCCTCTCACTGCTCTGACTGTTACTATGTATCTAATCTGAGATGTCTCTGACTGTTACTATGTATCTAATCTGAGATGTCTCTGACTGTTACTATGTATCTAATCTGAGATGTCTCTGCTGCCCTCTCACTGCTCTGACTGTTACTATGTATCTAATCTGAGATGTCAGTAACAGTTGAACATATGCGGTGGTACTTAATGAATATGATGTCAGTTCGGTTGTCATCTGAGACATTCTCATCAATGATAAGATGACATAAACTCTACAGTGGAAAGTCTACACATCAGAGTTATCGGATTCACATGGAATTGTTGTTCAATTTAAATGTTTGAATATGAAATTATTCGTGATGGGATGAAATGTGATTTTAGCTTCTAAAATGTGAGATTTGGGTTTTCATAAATTTAGGGCTCTGCTCAATCAGTGGCCAGCCCCTGTGAAGGGACATGAGCTATAAAACTTTTCAAACACGCCCTGCGCTCCCTTCCTATATAAAGCCTTGAAGACAATATAACATTCTGTTCCCGAGGATGTGAGGACGACGGTCCGATGTCAGAATGGTTCAGATAATAACTACAGAACGAAGCCAACATCAGCGTGAGCTTTGGTTGCGAATGGTATGAACTTTGATCTCTTATTCACTACAGAAGTGAGCCGTTGAGTTAGCAACAGCAGCTGCAAACGAAGGTTAGGGAGGAACAGACAGAGTATCCCGTCTATCACACAACGACATTACTACAACGTATACCAATTGACAACCAGAGCAATTCTTCAAAGGACTCGGTTTGGCAACACGGCCTTCCATCTACCACCAACCTACCGAAGCGCAGCTCAGAGTAAATATTTATTGCATTTTCCTTTTCCAAATGGGCGGTAATTTAGAATGCATAAGATACTGTACTTATGACAGAGAGAATCCCTGGTGTTCCGGAAGGTTACAGATTCTGTATGTATGACAGAGAGAATCCCTGGTGTTCCGGAAGGTTACAGATACTGTATTTACGACAGAGAGAATCCCTGGTGTTCCGGAAGGTTACAGATACTGTATTTATGACAGAGAGAATCCCTGGTGTTCCGGAAGGTTACAGATACTGTATTTACGACAGAGAGAATCCCTGGTGTTCCGGAAGGTTACAGATACTGTATTTATGACAGAGAGAATCCCTGGTGTTCCAGAAGGTTACAGATACTGTATTTACGATAGCGCAGCTTCGCCCAACTCGTTAGCCAGGGTCAGATAACCAAGAAATTACAACTTTCAGATGAGACTGAATTAAGATGACGATTAATATTGACTGCTATTGATGTCAAATATGACTAGGTCTTTAAGAGTTTATTCGGAAGATAACAGCTCTATAAATATTATTTTGTGATCCCCTGAACACAGCTCACTCTCAAACACGTAGATCCCCTGAACACAGCTCACTCTCAAACACGTAGATCCCCTGAACACAGCTCACTCTCAAACACGTAGATCCCCTGAACACAGCTCACTCTCAAACACGTAGATCCCCTGAACACAGCTCACTCTCAAACACGTAGATCCCCTGAACAGCTCACTCTCAAACACGTAGATCCCCTGAACACAGCTCACTCTCAAACACGTAGATCCCCTGAACACAGCTCACTCTCAAACACGTAGATCCCCTGAACACAGCTCACTCTCAAACACGTAGATCCCCTGAACACAGCTCACTCTCAAACACGTAGATCCCCTGAACACAGCTCACTCTCAAACACGTAGATCCCCTGAACACAGCTCACTCTCAAACACGTAGATCCCCTGAACACAGCTCACTCTCAAACACGTAGATCCCCTGAACACAGCTCACTCTCAAACACGTAGATCCCCTGAACACAGCTCACTCTCAAACACGTAGATCCCCTGAACACAGCTCACTCTCAAACACGTAGATCCCCTGAACACAGCTCACTCTCAAACACGTCCCCTGAACACAGCTCACTCTCAAACACGTAGATCCCCTGAACACAGCTCACTCTCAAACACGTAGATCCCCTGAACACAGCTCACTCTCAAACACGTAGATCCCCTGAACGCAGCTCACTCTCAAACACGCCCCTGAACAGCTCACTCAAACACGTAGATCCCCTGAACACAGCTCACTCTCAAACACGTAGATCCCCTGAACACAGCTCACTCTCAAACACGTAGATCCCCTGAACACAGCTCACTCTCAAACACGTAGATCCCCTGAACACAGCTCACTCTCAAACACGTAGATCCCCTGAACACAGCTCACTCTCAAACAAATCCCCTGAACACAGCTCACTCTCAAACACATAGATCCCCTGAACACAGCTCACTCTCAAACACGTAGATCCCCTGAACACAGCTCACTCTCAAACACGTAGATCCCCTGAACACAGCTCACTCTCAAACACGTAGATCCCCTGAACACAGCTCACTCTCAAACACGTAGATCCCCTGAACACAGCTCACTCTCAAACACGCCCCTGAACGCAGCTCACTCTCAAACACGTAGATCCCCTGAACGCAGCTCACTCTCAAACACGTAGATCCCCTGAACACAGCTCACTCTCAAACACGTAGATCCCCTGAACACAGCTCACTCTCAAACACGTAGATCCCCTGAACACAGCTCACTCTCAAACACGTAGATCCCCTGAACGCAGCTCACTCTCAAACACGTAGATCCCCTGAACGCAGCTCACTCTCAAACACGTAGATCCCCTGAACACAGCTCACTCTCAAACACGTAGATCCCCTGAACGCAGCTCACTCTCAAACACGTAGATCCCCTGAACACAGCTGACTTGCTGAATACAACAGGTGTAGACCTTACAGTGAAATGCTGAATACAACAGGTGTAGACCTTACAGTGAAACGCCTACTTACAGGCTCTAACCAATAGTGCAGAAAAGGTGTTTGGTGAACAATGGGTAAGTAAAGAAATAAAAACAACAGCAAAATGACAGGCTATAAAAGTAGCGAGGCTACATACAGACACCGGTTAGTCAGGCTGATTGAGGTAGTATTTACATGTAGATATGGTTGAAGTGACTACGCATATATGATGAACCGAGAGTAGCAGTAGCGTAAAAGGAGGGGTTGGCGGGTGGTGGGACACAATGCAGATAGCCAATTAGCCAATGTGCGGGAGCACTGGTTGGTCTGGACAATTAAGGTAGTATGTACATGAATGTATAGTTACAGTGACTATGCGTATATGATAAACAGAGAGTAGCAGCAACGTAAAAGAGGGGTTGGTGGAGCACACAATGCAAATAGTCCGGGTAACCATTTGGTTACCTGCTCAGGAGTCTTATGGCTTGGGGGTAAAACTGGTGAGAAGCCTTTTTGTCCTAGACTTGGCACTCCGGTACCGCTTGCCATGCGGTAGAGGAGAGAACAGTCTTATAACTGGTCTGGCTGGGGTACTTGACAACTTTTAGGGCCTACCTCTGACACCACCTGGTGTAGAGGTCCTGGATGGCAGGCAGTTTAGCCCCAGTGATGTACTTGGCAGTACGCACTACCCTCTGTAGTGCCTTGCGGTCAGAGGCCGAGCAATTGCCGTACCAGGTAGTGATGCAACCAGTCAGAATGCTCTCGATGTTGCAGCTGTAGAACCTTTTGAGGATCTGAGGACCCATGCCCAATCTTTTTAGTTTCCCGGAGGGGGAATAAGCTTTGTCATGCCTTCTTCATGACTGTCTTGGTATGTTTGGACCATTCTAGTTTGTTGGTGATGTGGACACCAAGGAACTTGAAGCTCTCAACCTGCTCCACTACAGCCCCGTCGATGAGAATGGGGGCGTGCTCGGTCCTCCTTTTCCTGTAGTCCACAATCATCTCCTTAGTCTTGGTTACGTTGAGGGAGAGGTTGTTATTCTGGCACCAGAATAAGGTCTCTGACCTCCTCCCTATAGGCTGTACCAGTGTTGTGTCATCTACAAACTTAATGATGGTGTTGGAGTCGTGCCTGGCCATGCAGTCTTGGGTGAACAGGAAGTACAGGAGGGGACTGAGCATGCACCCCTGGGGAGCTCCAGTGTTTGAGGATCAGCGTGGCAGATGTGTTTTTACCTACCCTCACCACCTGGGGGCGGCCCGTCACGAAATCCAGGATCCAGTTGCAGAGGGAGATGTTTAGTCCCAGGGTCCTTAGCTTAGTGATGAGCATTGAGGGCACTATGGTGTTGAACGCTGAGCTGTAGTCAATGAATAGCATTCTCACATAGCTGTTCCTTTTTGTCCAGGTGGAAAAGGGCAGTGTGGAGTGTAATAGAGATGGCATCATCTGTGGATCTGTTTGGGCGGTATGCAAATTAGAGTGGG
>NC_088403.1:3441453-3448953 GCF_034236695.1 Oncorhynchus nerka
GTTTACGGGGTAGGGTTAGGGCTTTGGTTACGGGGTTGGGTTAGGAGTTAAAGTTTGTGTTAGGGCCTTGGTTACAGGGTTGGGTTAGGGCTTTGTTTACGGGGTTGGGTTAGGAGTTAAAGTTAGGGTAAGGGCTTTGGTTACGGGGTTGGGTTAGGAGTTAAAGTTAGGGTTAGGGTTAGGGCTTTGGTTACGGGGTTGGGTGAGGAGTTAAAGTTAGGGTAAGGGTTTTGGTTACGGGGTTGGGTTAGGAGTTAAAGTTAGGGTTAGGGCTTTGGTTACGGGGTTGGGTTAGGAGTTAAAGTTAGGGTTAGGGCTTTGGTTACTGGGTTGGGTTAGGGCTTTGGTTACAGGGTTGGGTTAGGAGTTAAAGTTAAGGTTAGGGCTTTGGTTACGGGGTTGGGTTAGGAGTTAAAGTTAGGGTTAGGGCTTTGGTTACGGGGTTGGGTTAGGGCTATGGTTACAGGGTTGGGTTAGGGCTTTGGTTACAGGGTTGGGTTAGGGCTTTGGTTACGGGGTTGGGTTAGGGCTTTGGTTACATGGTTGGGTTAGGGCCTTGGTTACGGGGTTGGGTCAGGGCCTTGGTTACGGGGTTGGGTTAGGAGTTAAAGTTAGGGTTAGGGCATTGGGTACGGGGTTGGGTTAGGAGTTAACGTTAGGGTTAGGGCTTTGGTTACGGGGTTGGGTTAGGGCCTTGGTTATGGGGTTGGGTTAGGGCTTTGGTTACGGGGTTGGGTTAGGAGTTAAAGTTAGGGTTAGGGCTTTGGTTACGGGGTTGGGTTAGGAGTTAAAGTTTGTGTTAGGGCCTTGGTTACGGGGTTGGGTTAGGGCTTTGTTTACGGGGTTGGGTTAGGAGTTAAAGTTTTGGTTAGGGCTTTGGTTACAGGGTTGGGTTAGGAGTTAAAGTTAGGGTTAGGGCTTTGGTTACGGGGTTGGGTTAGGGCTATGGTTACAGGGTTGGGTTAGGAGTTAAAGGTAGGGTTATGGCTTTGGTTACGGGGTTGGGTTAGGAGTTAAAGGTAGGGTTATGGCTTTGGTTACGGGGTTGGGTTAGGAGTTAAAGTTAGGGTTAGGGCTTTGGTTACGGGGTTGGGTTAGGGCTTTGGTTACGGGGTTGGGTTAGGCGTTAGGAGTTAAAGTTAGGGTTAGGGCTTTGGTTACGGGGTTGGTTTAGGAGTTAAAGTTAGGGTTTGGGCTTTGGTTACAGGGTTGGGTTAGGAGTTAAAGTTAGGGTAAGGGCTTTGGTTACGGGGTTGGGTTAGGAGTTAAAGTTAGGTGTTAGGGTTAGGGCTTTGGTTACGGGGTTGGGTGAGGAGTTAAAGTTAGGGTAAGGGCTTTGGTTACGGGGTTGGGTTAGGAGTTAAAGTTAGGTTAAGGGTTTTGGTTACGGGGTTGGGTTAGGAGTTAAAGTTAGGGTTAGGGCTTTGGTTACTGGGTTGGGTTAGGAGTTAAAGTTAGGGTTAGGGCTTTGGTTAAGGGGTTGGGTTAGGAGTTAAAGTTAGGGTTAGGGCTTTGGTTACTGGGTTGGGTTAGGGCTTTGGTTACAGGGTTGGGTTAGGAGTTAAAGTTAAGGTTAGGGCTTTGGTTACTGGGTTGGGTTAGGAGTTAAAGTTAGGGTTAGGGCTTTGGTTACGGGGTTGGGTTAGGGCTATGGTTACAGGGTTGGGTTAGGGCTTTGGTTACAGGGTTGGGTTAGGGCTTTGGTTACGGGGTTGGGTTAGGGCTTTGGTTACAGGGTTGGGTCAGGGCCTTGGTTACGGGGTTGGGTTAGGAGTTAAAGTTAGAATTAGGGCGTTGGGTACGGGGTTGGGTTAGGAGTTAAAGTTAGGGTTAGGGCTTTGGTTACGGGGTTGGGTTAGGGCCTTGTTTACGGGGTTGGGTTAGGGCTTTGGTTACGGGGTTGGGTTAGGAGTTAAAGTTAGGGTTAGGGCTTTGGTTACGGGGTTGGGTTAGGAGTTAAAGTTTGTGTTAGGGCCTTGGTTACAGGGTTGGGTTAGGGCTTTGTTTACGGGGTTGGGTTAGGAGTTAAAGTTAGGGTAAGGGCTTTGGTTACGGGGTTGGGTTAGGAGTTAAAGTTAGGGTTAGGGCTTTGGTTACGGGGTTGGGTGAGGAGTTAAAGTTAGGGTAAGGGTTTTGGTTACGGGGTTGGGTTAGGAGTTAAAGTTAGGGTTAGGGCTTTGGTTACGGGGTTGGGTTAGGAGTTAAAGTTAGGGTTAGGGCTTTGGTTACTGGGTTGGGTTAGGGCTTTGGTTACAGGGTTGGGTTAGGAGTTAAAGTTAAGGTTAGGGCTTTGGTTACGGGGTTGGGTTAGGAGTTAAAGTTAGGGTTAGGGCTTTGGTTACGGGGTTGGGTTAGGGCTATGGTTACAGGGTTGGGTTAGGGCTTTGGTTACAGGGTTGGGTTAGGGCTTTGGTTACGGGGTTGGGTTAGGGCTTTGGTTACATGGTTGGGTTAGGGCCTTGGTTACGGGGTTGGGTCAGGGCCTTGGTTACGGGGTTGGGTTAGGAGTTAAAGTTAGGGTTAGGGCATTGGGTACGGGGTTGGGTTAGGAGTTAACGTTAGGGTTAGGGCTTTGGTTACGGGGTTGGGTTAGGGCCTTGGTTATGGGGTTGGGTTAGGGCTTTGGTTACGGGGTTGGGTTAGGAGTTAAAGTTAGGGTTAGGGCTTTGGTTACGGGGTTGGGTTAGGAGTTAACGTTTGTGTTAGGGCCTTGGTTACGGGGTTGGGTTAGGGCTTTGTTTACGGGGTTGGGTTAGGAGTTAAAGTTTTGGTTAGGGCTTTGGTTACAGGGTTGGGTTAGGAGTTAAAGTTAGGGTTAGGGCTTTGGTTACGGGGTTGGGTTAGGAGTTAAAGTTTTGGTTAGGGCTTTGGTTACAGGGTTGGGTTAGGAGTTAAAGTTAGGGTTAGGGCTTTGGTTACGGGTTATTAGTTAAAGGTAGAGTTATGGTTAGGTGTTAGGGAAAGTAGTTTTAAATTAAATCCATACATTTGTGTGTATGAGCGCACGTGCGTGTGCACGTGCGTGTTTGTGTGTAGAATCATAATGACAACAGCTCATTTGGGACGCTTTAATTCAATCAATCAGTTAATTCAATCGATCAGCAATGTGACTTTGCGTTCAGACAAAGTTGATATTACTAATCTAATTACACTGCATCAGTTAGTGGTGGTAAATAGACAGCTACCATTAAAATATAGATGAAAACTCTGTCTGTAAAACAGTGTGGTCTGTAGCTTATCATGAGGTACTCTACCTCGGGTGAGCAGAAACTCAAGACTTCCTTAATATTAAAGAACCAGCTGTTGTTAACAGAGAGACACACCTCTCCCCCCTTTAGCTTACCCCCAGCTACCGTTTGGGTCCTGCCTATGCATAGAAAAACCAGGTAGATGGACACTGAGTGAACAAAACATTAGGAACACCTGCTCTTTCCATGAATCCTGGTTAAAGCTATGATCCCTTATAGATGTTACTTTTTAAATCCACTTCAATCAGTCTAGATGAACGGGAGGATACAGACCAGCATGCCCCTGTGGAACACTGTCAACACCTTGTAGAGTCCATGCCCCCAACGAATTGAGGCTGTTCTGAGGGCAAAAGGAGGGGGGTGGGGGGAATGCAACTCAGTATTAGGAAGGTGTTCTTAATGTTTTGTTTACTCAGTGTATGTTATTGATCTGATTAAGAGGAACTCCCTGTCTTCGTTCCAAATAGCACCTTATTCCCTATATAGTGGACTACTTTCAATAGGGCCCTTGTCAAAATTAGCGCACTATATAGGGAAAAGGGTTTCATTTGGGATGAAAGCCCTACCTCTACAGTCCAGAGGTCCATAGTTATGGCCCAGGTGGTTCTGGGTAAGGAAACATCATTATCTGGTTTCAGCTTATCGGAATTATCACCTGATCAATATTCTGATGATTCACCCTCACCTTGACACGTCATCGATTTCGCCCTATTGGCTGTCCCCGTGGCAACAGGGTATTCTGTGTTGTCTGGCTGGAGTGACTCACATGTGCCAGTGGTGGCCATGACAACATGTAGGTGATTGGCTGCTCCCTGCAGCAGCACCACAGAGAGACACTGTTGTTGAATACTGTCAAATAAAAAGCTATTTTTTTCTGAAATGGCACCCTATACACTATTCCCTGTATAGTACACAACTTTTGATCAGAGCCTCGTGATGGAATAGGGTGCCATGTTGGACTCAATCTGCCTCTCCTCTGCCTGTTTGCTATTCCCCTCCGTTCCCTCGCTGACAAAGAGGAAGGAGAGATCGGAGGCGTATCGGTTGAGGCAACACCACGCACCTCATATCTCCTCAAACTATAATTATTCTGTAGCGATCTGTATGACACTGGAATAACACATTTGGAACCAGCAGTAGGGATGGATAGGAGGAAGGCAGACACAACACAACACCACGCAACGCACCGCCACGCCACGCAACACAACGCAACACAACACAACGCCACGCAACACAACGCCACACAACGCCACGCAACGCACCGCCACGCCACGCAACACAACGCCACACAACACAACGCCACACAACGCCACACAACACAACGCAACACAACACAACGCCACACAACGCCACACAACACAACACAACACAACGCCACACAACACAACGCCACACAACACAACACAACACAACGCCACACAACGCCACACAACACAACACAACACCACGCAACGCACCGCCACGCCACGCAACACAACGCAACACAACACAACGCCACACAACGCAACGCCACACAACGCCACACAACACAACGCCACACAACGCCACACAACACAACGCAACACAACACAACGCCACACAACACAACGCAACACAACACAACGCCACACAACACAACGCCACACAACACAACGCCACACAACACAACGCAACACAACACAACACAACACAACGCACCGCCACCCCACGCAACACAACGCAACACAACACAACGCAACACAACACAACACAACGCACCGCCACGCCACGCAACACAACACAACACCACGCAACGCACCGCCACGCCACGCAACACAACACAACACAACGCAACGCACCGCCACGCCACGCAACACAACGCAACACAACACAACGCCACACAACGCCACACAACACAACGCCACACAACGCCACACAACACAACGCACCGCCACGCCACGCAACACAACGCCAACACAACGCCACACAACGCCACACAACGCCACACAACACAACGCCACACACACACAACACAACGCAACACAACACAACGCCACACAACACAACGCCACACACGCAACACAACACCACACAACGCCACACGACGAAACACAACACCACACAACACAACACAACGCCACGCAACGCAACACGACTGAAAAGAGATACCTGTCAAAACTACTGTCGTCACACCACACAACGCAACACAACGCCACACAACACAACACCACACCACACCACACAACACCACACCACACAACGCCACACCACACAACACCACACAACGCCACACCACACAACACCACACCACACAACACAACGCCACACCACACAACACCACACAACACCACACCACACAACACAACGCCACACCACACAACACAACGCAACACAACACCACACAACACCACACAACGCCACACAACACCACACAACACCACACAACACCACACCACACAACACAACGCCACACCACACAACGCAACACAACACCACACAACACAACACAACACCACACAATGCCACACCACACAACACAAAACCACACAACGCAACACCACACAACACAACACCACACAACGCAACACCACACAACACAACACCACACAACACAACGCCACACAACGCCACACAACACAACACAACACCACGCAACGCACCGCCACGCCACGCAACACAACGCAACACAACACAACGCCACACAACGCAACGCCACACAACGCCACACAACACAACGCCACACAACGCCACACAACACAACGCAACACAACACAACGCCACACAACACAACGCCACACAACACAACGCCACACAACACAACGCAACACAACACAACACAACACAACACAACGCACCGCCACGCAACACAACGCAACACAACACAACGCAACACAACACAACACAACGCACCGCCACGCCACGCAACACAACACAACACCACGCAACGCACCGCCACGCCACGCAACACAACACAACACAACGCAACGCACCGCCACGCCACGCAACACAACGCAACACAACGCAACACACAACACAACGCCACACAACACAACGCCACACAACGCCACACAACACAACGCCACACAACGCCACACAACACAACGCAACACAACACAACGCCACACAACACAACGCCACACAACGCAACACAACGCAACACAACACCACACAACGCCACACGACGAAACACAACACCACACAACACAACACAACGCCACGCAACGCAACACGACTGAAAAGAGATACCTGTCAAAACTACTGTCGTCACACCACACAACGCAACACAACGCCACACAACACAACACCACACCACACCACACAACACCACACCACACAACGCCACACCACACAACACCACACAACGCCACACCACACAACACCACACCACACAACACAACGCCACACCACACAACACCACACAACACCACACCACACAACACAACGCCACACCACACCACACAACGCCACACAACACCACACAACACCACACAACACCACACCACACAACACAACGCCACACCACACAACGCAACACAACACCACACAACACAACACCACACAACGCAACACAATGCCACACCACACAACACAAAACCACACAACGCAACACCACACAACACCACACAACGCAACACCACACAACACAACACCACACAACGCAACACCACACAACGCAACACCACACAACACCACACAACGCAACACCACACAACGCAACACAACACAACACCACACAACGCAACACAACACAACACCACACAACGCAACACAACGCCACACCACACAACGCAACACAACACAACACCACACAACGCAACACAATGCCACACCACACAACACAACACAACACCACACAACGCAACACCACACAACGCAACACAACACCACACAACACAACGCAACACAACACCACACAACACCACACAACACCACACAACACCACACCACACAACACCACACAACACCACACAACACCACACAACACCACACACACAACACCACACAACACCACACCACACAACACCACACAACACCACACAACACAACACCACACACACCACACAACACCACACACACAACACACAACACCACACAACACCACACAACACCACACAACACCACACCACACAACACCACACAACACCACACAACACCACACAACACAACACCACACAACACCACACAACACCACACCACACAACACCACACAACACCACACCACACAACACCACACCACACAACACCACACCACACAACACCACACAACACCACACCACACAACACAACGCCACAC
>NC_088403.1:3461453-3481453 GCF_034236695.1 Oncorhynchus nerka
GTATCTTTCCCCAGATGGATACTGGACATAACCTTTTATAGATAATGCAGTAATTTAAAGAGGTATCTTTCCCCAAATAGATACTGGACATAACCTTTTATAGATAATGCACTAGTTTAAAGAGGTATCTTTCCCCAGATGGATACTGGACATAACCTTTTATAGATAATGCAGTAATTTAAAGAGGTATCTTTCCCCAGATAGATACTGGACATAACCTTTTATAGATAATGCACTAGTTTAAAGAGGTATCTTTCACCAGATGGATACTGGACATAACCTTTTATAGATAATGCAGTCATTTAAAGAGGTATCTTTCCCCAGATAGATACTGGACATAACCTTTTATAGATAATGCACTAGTTTAAAGAGGTATCTTTCACCAGATGGATACTGGACATAACCTTTTATAGATAATGCAGTCATTTAAAGAGGTATCTTTCCCCAAATAGATACTGGACATAACCTTTTATAGATAATGCAGTAGTTTAAAGAGGTATATTTCCCCAGATGGATACTGGGCATAACCTTTTATAGATAATGCAGTAATTTAAAGAGGTATCTTTCCCCAGATAGATAATGGACATAACCTTTTATGGATAATGCAGTAGTTTAAAGAGGTATATTTCCCCAGATAGATACTGGACATAACCTTTTATAGATAATGCAGTAGTTTAAAGAGGTATATTTCCCCAGATGGATACTGGACATAACCTTTTATAGATAATGCAGTAGTTTAAAGAGGTATATTTCCCCAGATAGATACTGGACATAACCTTTTATAGATAATGCAGTAGTTTAAAGGGGTATATTTCCCCAGATAGATACTGGACATACCTCTTTAAACTACTGCATTATCTATAAAAGGTTATGTCCAGTATCTATCTGGGGAAAGATACCACTTTAAACTACTGCATTATCTATAAAAGGTTATCTTTCCCCAGATAGAATGGTGGAAAGTAGGAGGGCCCTAGCTCTTTAAAAATGGTGGAAAGTAGGAGGGCCCTAGCTCTTTAAAAATGGTGGAAAGTAGGAGGGCCCTAGCTTTTTAAAAATGGTGGAAAGTAGGAGGGCCCTAGCTTTTTAAAAATGGTGGAAAGTAGGAGGGCCCTAGCTCTTTATAAATGGTGGAAAGTAGGAGGGCCCTAGCTCTTTAAAAATGGTGGAAAGTAGGAGGGCCCTAGCTCTTTATAAATGGTGGAAAGTAGGAGGGCCCTAGCTCTTTAAAGATGGTGGAAAGTAGGAGGGCCCTAGCTTTTTAAAGATGGTGGAAAGTAGGAGGGCCCTAGCTCTTTAAAGATGGTGGAAAGTAGGAGGGCCCTAGCTTTTTAAAGATGGTGGAAAGTAGGAGGGCCCTAGCTTTTTAAAGATGGTGGAAAGTAGGAGGGCCCTAGCTTTTTAATGATGGTGGAAAGTAGGAGGGCCCTAGCTCTTTAAAGATGGTGGAAAGTAGGAGGGCCCTAGCTCTTTATAAATGGTGGAAAGTAGGAGGGCCCTAGCTCTTTAAAGATGGTGGAAAGTAGGAGGGCCCTAGCTCTTTATAAATGGTGGAAAGTAGGAGGGCCCTAGCTTTTTAAAGATGGTGGAAAGTAGGAGGGCCCTAGCTTTTTAATGATGGTGGAAAGTAGGAGGGCCCTAGCTCTTTAAGAATGGTGGAAAGTAGGAGGGCCCTAGCTCTTTAAGAATGGTGGAAAGTAGGAGGGCCCTAGCTTTTTAAAGATGGTGGAAAGTAGGAGGGCCCTAGCTCTTTAAGAATGGTGGAAAGTAGGAGGGCCCTAGCTTTTTAAAAATGGTGGTAAGTAGGAGGGCCCTAGCTCTTTATAAATGGTGGAAAGTAGGAGGGCCCTAGCTCTTTAAAGATGGTGGAAAGTAGGAGGGCCCTAGCTCTTTAAAGATGGTGGAAAGTTTGAAAAAGTAATTTGGTTGTATCCCAGTGTGCAAATCTGTTTGAAGTTGAACATACGTCATTCCCTCACGACGCCAGGACAGCGGAGTCAATCACCACCTTCCAGACAGACACCTTCCAGACACCTGAAACCCCACCTCTTTAAGGAATACCTAGGATAGGATAAAGTAATCCCTCTCACTTAAAAGATTTAGATGCACTACTGTTCCACTGGATGTCATAAGGTGAATGCACCAATTTGTAAGTCGCTAAGAGCGTCTGCTAAATGACTTAAATGTAAAAATGTAAATGTAATTACAGTAGTATTACAATGTGGGTTTATTGATGTCATTTCCACAAGCTTTACTTCCTGATTGGTCTTCTAGGAATGCTTGATGTCACAATAGAAAGACTAAAACATGAAGTCATGTCCCACACTAGTCCAAGAGTGTATTGTCACAGGAGCTTGGTGGCACCTTAATTGGGGGAGGACGGGCTCCTGGTAATGGATGGAGCGGAATCAGTGGAATCAGTGGAATGGTATCAAATACATCAAACACATTGGTTTCCATGGTTACCATGTGTTTGATGTCATTCCATTTGCTCTGCCCCCCCCACCCCCCCCACCCGTCAGCAGCCTCCACTGAGTGGGACACTGAGGTATGACGTCTTCTCTCTCGTTCCACTTTTCATACCCACCGAACTAGCTAGGGTGAGACTGTGAGTACGGCTCTGGAGACGACATACAGTATGACATGGCCTGTCTAGTGTGGATGAACCTTAGAAAGTCTCAGACTGTGTCTGCTGGGGGACAGTCTGGGTGTGTGTGTGACCCAGTCTGCTGGGGGACAGTCTGGGTGTGTGTGTGTGTGTGTGTGACCCAGTTACTGTGACTCCAGTCATTTACCTTTTGGAAACAACTGTCTGCTCCTCGTCCTCAGATGACATCAGCAACGAACAGCCTCCTCTTAATAATGTTGTAGTAATAAGATATTTTTTTATCCCGGCGGGAATCCAACCCACAACATTTGGTGTTGCATCGTGCTGTACGGGCTGAGTCACACCCGTTGTTTCTGTCCTAGAAGCTGTCCTTTAGTTTATATGTAATTCTGCAGCCACTTCCTCTCATCTCCTCCTGTTGTCACCATCATACATTTGATTTATTTAACTGGGTAAGTCAGTTAAGAACAAATTCTTATTTTCAATGACGGCCTAGGAACAGTGGGTTAACTGCCTCGTTCAGGGGTAGAACGACAAATTTGTACCTTGTCAGCTCGGGGGTTTGAACTTGCAACCTTCCGGTGACTAGTCCAACGCTCTACCCACTAGGCTACGCTGCCACCCCTCCACTCTAACCACTAGGCTACCCTGCCGCCCCTCCACTCTAACCACTAGGCTACCCTGCCACCCCTCCACTCTAACCACTAGGCTACGCTGCCACCCCTCCACTCTAACCACTAGGCTACCCTGCCACCCCTCCACTCTAACCACTAGGCTACCCTGCCGCCCCTCCACTCTAACCACTAGGCTACCCTGCCACCCCTCCACTCTAACCACTAGGCTACTCTAACTGCTACCCTGCCCCCTCCACTCTAACCACTAGGCTACGCTGCCACCCCTCCACTCTAACCACTAGCTGCTCCACGCTGCCACCCCTCCACTCTAACCACTAGACTACGCTGCCACCCCTCCAATCTAACCACTAGGCTACCCTGCCACCCCTCCACTCTAACCACTAGACTACGCTGCCACCCCTCCACTCTAACCACTAGGCTACCCTGCCGCCCCTCCACTCTAACCACTAGGCTACGCTGCCACCCCTCCACTCTAACCACTAGGCTACCCTGACGCCTCTACACTCTAACCACTAGGCTACCCTGCCGCCTCTACACTCTAACCACTAGGCTACCCTGCCGCCCCTCCACTCTAACCACTAGGCTACGCTGCCACCCCTCCACTCTAACCACTAGGCTACGCTGCCGCCCCTCCACTCTAACCACTAGGCTACGCTGCCACCCCTCCACTCTAACCACTAGACTACGCTGCCACCCCTCCAATCTAACCACTAGGCTACCCTGCCACCCCTCCACTCTAACCACTAGACTACGCTGCCACCCCTCCACTCTAACCACTAGGCTACCCTGCCGCCCCTCCACTCTAACCACTAGGCTACGCTGCCACCCCTCCACTCTAACCACTAGGCTACGCTGCCGCCCCTCCACTCTAACCACTAGGCTACGCTGCCACCCCTCCACTCTAACCACTAGACTACGCTGCCACCCCTCCACTCTAACCACTAGGCTACCCTGCCGCCCCTCCACTCTAACCACTAGGCTACGCTGCCACCCCTCCACTCTAACCACTAGGCTACGCTGCCGCCCCTCCACTCTAACCACTAGGCTACGCTGCCACCCCTCCACTCTAACCACTAGGCTACGCTGCCACCCCTCCACTCTAACCACTAGGCTACCCTGCCGCCCCTCCACTCTAACCACTAGGCTACGCTGCCACCCCTCCACTCTAACCACTAGGCTACGCTGCCACCCCTCCACTCTAACCACTAGGCTACGCTGCCGCCCCTCCACTCTAACCACTAGGCAACGCTGCCACCCCTCCACTCTAACCACTAGGCTACGCTGCCACCCCTCCACTCTAACCACTAGGCTACGCTGCCACCCCTCCACTCTAACCACCAGGCTTCGCTCCCACCCCTCCACTCTAACCACTAGGCTACGCTGCCACCCCTCCACTCTAACCACTAGGCTATGATGCCACCCCTCCACCCCTCCACTCTAACCACTAGGCTACCCTGCCACCCCTCCACTCTGACCACTAGACTACGCTGCCACCCCTCCACTCTAACCACTAGACTATGCTGCCGCCCCTCCACTCTAACCACTAGGCTACGCTGCCACCCCTCCACCCCTCCACTCTAACCACTAGGCTACCCTGCCACCCCTCCACTCTAACCACTAGGCTATGCTGCCACCCCTCCACTCTAACCACTAGGCTATGCTGCCACCCCACCACCCCTCCACTCTAACCACTAGGCTACGCTAACCACTAGGCTACCCTGTCGCCTCTACACTCTAACCACTAGGCTACCCTGCCACCACTCCACTCTAACCACTATGCTACCCTGCCACCACTCCACTCTAACCACTAGGCTACGCTGCCACCCCTCCACTCTAACCACTAGGCTACGCTGCCACCCCTCCACTCTAACCACTAGGCTACTGGAGGGTCCATTCACTTCCATGCTTCCACTTATACCAGATTCACGGACGTGTAGGTTTAGATTAAGGTCGGACGGAGTCCAATACTTAATGTTTAGCATTTTAAAACTACTGTAAATCCCAGATTATCCCAAGTCAGCCTCCAACCTAAACCCAACCCTGCCATGAACCAATCCAAAGGTCAAACCCCAGGTTCACCCAGCTATACCTTCTGAATCATGGCCTCGATGTTCAACAGATTAGAGAGATACTGAACTAACTTTTCATCCCGTTTTACGGCTGTTTGTTGATATTTATGTTTGTTACAGTCATATATTGGCAGGAGATGTCTGCTTGGCAGCGATTTGTCGGCATCAAAACTTAGTCATATGTTCTATTTTATTCATCTTTCAAATCTCTCCAATTCATCTGAGATAAGAAACAAGTCTACGACTCAAATGACACCCTATTCCATCAAAAGTGCACTACTTTTAATCAGAATCCTATGGGACCTGGCACCCTATTCCCTACATAGTGCACTACTTTTCACCAGAATCTATGGGCCCTGGCACCCTATTCCCTACATAGTGCCCTACTTTTAATCAGAACCCTATGAGCCCTGGCACCCTATTCCCTACATAGTGCACCACCCATTGTCGGTCAGACAGCAGGCTATGTGTTGCATTGACCTCTATAGGGCTTTTCACACTACTGAGCCCAACTGAAGCAGAGTTGAACCACATGTAAATCAGTACTGAGCTGGCCTGGTTAAGCATCCAGTTGATGGAACCGCGAGGGTAATAACAGTGATAACTATTACCAGTAGTAGACCACGTACCCTGCTGCTAGCAGTCATATCCCATCAACACCAATCCCCCCTCTCTCCCTCTGCCAGTGTGGTCACAGAAACCTCTTTGCTTGTGTAACCGATGTGAAACGACTAGCTAGTTAGCGGTGGTGGTGGCACGCTAATAGAGTTTCAATCGGTGACGTCACTCGCTCTGAGACCTTGAAGTAGTTGTTCCCCCTTTGCTCTGCAGAGGGCAGCGGCTTTTGTGGTGCGATGGGTAACGATGCTTCGTCAGGTTGTTGATGTGTGCAGAGGGTTCCTGGTTCAAGCCCAGGTAGGGGTGAGGAGAGGGACGGAAGCAATACTGTTACACTTTGAGTAGAGGTGATACTTTCTAATGTTCATCTAACATCTCCACCAACCATCTATCATCTCCACCATCCATGTCTCATCTAACATCTCCACCATCCATATCTCATCTAACATCTCCACCATCCATGTCTCATCTAACATCTCCACCATCCATATCTCATCTCCACCGTCCATGTCTCATCTAACATCTCCACCATCCATGTCTCATCTAACATCTCCACCGTCCATGTCTCATCTAACATCTCCACCATCCATGTCTCCTCTAACATCACCATCCATATCTGTCTCATCTATCATCTCCACCATCCATATCTGTCTCATCTAACATCTCCACCATCCATATCTGTCTCATCTATCATCTCCACCATCCATATCTGTCTCATCTAACATCTCCACCATCCATATATCATCTCCAACATCCATATCTCATCTAACATCTCCACCATCCATGTCTCATCTAACATCTCCACCATCCATGTCTCATCTAACATCTCCACCATCCATGTCTCATCTAACATCTCCACCACCCATATCTGTCTCATCTAACATCTCCACCATCCATGTCTCATCTAACATCTCCACCATCCATATCTGTCTCATCTAACATCTCCACCATCCATGTCTCATCTAACATCTCCACCATCCATATCTGTCTCATCTAACATCTCCACCATCCATGTCTCATCTAACATCTCCACCATCCATATCTGTCTCATCTAACATCTCCACCATCCATATCTCATCTATCATCTCCACCATCCATGTCTCATCTAACATCTCCACCAACCATATCTCATCTAACATCTCCACCAACCATATCTCATCTAACATCTCCACCAACCATATCTCATCTAACATCTCCACCAACCATATCTCATCTAACATCTCCACCAACCATATCTCATCTAACATCTCCACCATCCATATCTCATCCAACATCTCCACCAACCATGTCTCATCCAACATCTCCACCATCCATGTCTCATCCAACATTGGAAGCCAAGGAAGTGAGGTGTATTGGTAGCTTGTGTAGTAAAGCTTTGTAAAGAAAGAGGGAGCAATGAAGTGATCTACGGGACTTTAATGAGGACCAGATACAGGATGTGGTGATGAATAGGAAGTGATCTACTGGACTTTAATGAGGACCAGATACAGGATGTAGTGATGAGTAGGAAGTGATCTACGGGACTTTAATGAGGACCAGACAACCTTTAGATACGGGATATAGTGATGAGTAGGAAGTGATCTACGGGACTTTAATGAGGAACAGGCAACCTTTAGATACATGATGTAGTGATGAGTAGGAAGTGATCTACGGGACTTTAATGAGGACCAGATAACCTTTAGATACATGATGTAGTGATGAGTAGGAAGTGATCTACGGGACTTTAATGAGGACCAGACAACCTTTAGATACAGGATATTGTGATGAGTATTAAAACTGTCACCTGTGATAAAACCAATGGTACTATGTTAGACTGAATCCAAAGTTTTAAGAGTAATGACTGTTGCATTCTGGGTAATGGTGGCACCGTAGTCAACAACTGGCAGGACAGTTGACTGTACAATCTGCGTCCTGCTATTTAGGGAGAGGCCAGATCTGTTTCTATACAATAAAGGCTACTTTTTAACTAGCTCATCCATATGTTTTTTTAAACATGAAGTCCAAATGCCCAGATATTTGTAGGCCGGGAATCCGATCGACGGGGAGAACCATTCAATGAATAAATATGTAGTCCATCTGAAACATTCTGGAAAGAAGTTGAGAACAACATACAGTATGTTTAGTCTTGGCCACATTAAGTATCCGTTTTAAACCAACAAGGACTTTCTTGTAAGGTTGGATTGCAGCTCTTATAATACATTATTTGCATTAGGGGCAATGGCATAACAGTATTGTCTACATACAGATTAATATTACAATTTTTAACAGATCAACTAATATCATTAATATAAACAGTAAAGAGAATAGGTCCCAGTACTGATCCCTGTGGTACACCTTTTGTAATCGCGAGGAAACTAGACATAACAACATCAGAGATCACACACTGAGTTCTGTCTGACAGGCCTATATCAGTCAACCTTTGAATGAGAATGTGATGGTGTGTGGTATCGAAGGCTTTGGAAAGGTCGAGAAATAAGTAAGCACAATGATTTTTTATGATTTAAGCAATTTAACACATCATCACAGATTGAAGTGAGAAGTTAAAACAGTGTTCTTAGCCGAAAGTTAGTCAGGGATTCTAAAACTTTGGAAAGGCGAGATAATTCAGAAATTGGACGGTAGTTATCTAAGTCAGCAGGATCTCAATCTCCTCCTTTATCTACGGGGGAGGAAGTGCCGCTTTTCAGATCTTAGGGATATCACCAGAAACAATTATCAAGTTAAACAAATAGGTGAATGGTTCTGCAGTAATTGGAGCAGAGAGAGGCAGTAAGAAGGGATCAGGTGAATCAGCTCCTATGGTTTAATTAACATCAATCTGTACGGCAGTAAGAAGGGATCAGGTGAATCAGCTCCTATGGTTTAATTAACATCAATCTGTACGGCAGTAAGAAGGGATCAGGTGAATCAGCTCCTATGGTTTAATTAACATCAATCTGTACGGCAGTAAGAAGGGATCAGGTGAATCAGCTCCTATGGTTTAATTAACATCAATCTGTACGGCAGTAAGAAGGGATCAGGTGAATCAGCTCCTATGGTTTAATTAACATCAATCTGTACGGCAGTAAGAAGGGATCAGGTGAATCAGCTCCTATGGTTTAATTAACATCAATCTGTACTGCAGTAAGAAGGGATCAGGTGAATCAGCTCCTATGGTTTAATTAACATCAATCTGTACTGCAGTAAGAAGGGATCAGGTGAATCAGCTCCTATGGTTTAATTAACATCAATCTGTACGGCAGTAAGAAGGGATCAGGTGAATCAGCTCCTATGGTTTAATTAACATCAATCTGTACGGCAGTAAGAAATGAATCAGCTCAGCTCCTATGGTTTAATTAACATCAATCTGTAATCAGTAAGAAGGGATCAGGTGAATCAGCTCCTATGGTTTAATTAACATCAATCTGTACGGCAGTAAGAAGTGATCAGGTGAATCAGCTCCTATGGTTTAATTAACATCAATCTGTACGGCAGTAAGAAGGGATCAGGTGAATCAGCTCCTATGGTTTAATTAACATCAATCTGTACGGCAGTAAGAAATGAATCAGCTCCTATGGTTTAATTAACATCAATCTGTAATGCAGTAAGAAATGAATCAGCTCCTATGGTTTAATTAACATCAATCTGTACTGAAGTAAGAAGTGAATCAAGTGAATCAACTCCTATGGTTTAATTAACATCAATCTGTACGGCAGTCAGAAGGGATCAGGTGAATCAGCTCCTATGGTTTAATTAACATCAATCTGTACTGCAGTAAGAAATGAATCAGCTCCTATGGTTTAATTAACATCAATCTGTACTGCAGTAAGAAATGAATCAGCTCCTATGGTTTAATTAACATCAATCTGTACTGAAGTAAGAAGTGAATCAAGTGAATCAACTCCTATGGTTTAATTAACATCAATCTGTACTGCAGTAAGAAGTGAATCAGTGAATCAGCTCCTATGGTTTAATTAACATCAATCTGTACTGCAGTAAGAAGTGAATCAGCAGCTCCTATGGTTTAATTAACATCAATCTGTACTGCAGTAAGAAATGAATCAGCTCCTATGGTTTAATTAACATCAATCTGTACTGAAGTAAGAAATGAATCAGCTCCTATGGTTTAATTAACATCAATCTGTACTGCTAAGAAATGAATCAGCTCCTTGGTTTAATTAACATCAATCTGTACTGCAGTAAGAAGTGAATCAAGTGAATCAGCTCCTATGGTTTAATTAACATCAATCTGTACTGCAGTAAGAAGTGAATCAGTGAATCAGCTCCTATGGTTTAATTAACATCAATCTGTACTGCAGTAAGAAGTGAATCAGGGTTTAATTAACATCAATCTGTAATGAATCAGCTCCTATGGTTTAATTAACATCAATCTGTACTGCAGTAAGAAGTGAATCAAGTGAATCAGCTCCTATGGTTTAATTAACATCAATCTGTACTGCAGTAAGAAGTGAATCAAGTGAATCAGCTCCTATGGTTTAATTAACATCAATCTGTACTGCAGTAAGAAGTGAATCAAGTGAATCAGCTCCTATGGTTTAATTAACATCAATCTGTACTGCAGTAAGAAGTGAATCAAGTGAATCAGCTCCTATGGTTTAATTAACATCAATCTGTACTGAAGTAAGAAGTGAATCAAGTGAATCTGCTCCTATGGTTTAATTAACATCAACCTGTACTGCAGTAAGAAATGAATCAGCTCCTATGGTTTAATTAACATCAATCTGTACTGCAGTAAGAAGTGAATCAAGTGAATCAGCTCCTATGGTTTAATTAACATCAATCTGTACTGAAGTAAGAAGTGAATCAAGTGAATCAGCTCCTATGGTTTAATTAACATCAATCTGTACTGAAGTAAGAAGTGAATCAAGTGAATCAGCTCCTATGGTTTAATTAACATCAATCTGTACTGCAGTAAGAAGTGAATCAAGTGAATCAGCTCCTATGGTTTAATTAACATCAATCTGTACTGAAGTAAGAAGTGAATCAAGTGAATCAGCTCCTATGGTTTAATTAACATCAATCTGTACTGCAGTAAGAAGTGAATCAAGTGAATCAGCTCCTATGGTTTAATTAACATCAATCTGTACTGCAGTAAGAAGTGAATCAAGTGAATCAGCTCCTATGGTTTAATTAACATCAATCTGTACTGCAGTAAGAAGTGAATCAAGTGAATCAGCTCCTATGGTTTAATTAACATCAATCTGTACTGAAAAATTAACATCAATCTGTACTGTAAGAAAATTAACATCAATCTGTGAATCAGCTCCTATGGTTTAATTAACATCAATCTGTACTGAAGTAAGAAGTGAATCAAGTGAATCAGCTCCTATGGTTTAATTAACATCAATCTGTACTGCAGTAAGAAGTGAATCAAGTGAATCAGCTCCTATGGTTTAATTAACATCAATCTGTACTGCAGTAAGAAGTGAATCAAGTGAATCAGCTCCTATGGTTTAATTAACATCAATCTGTACTGCAGTAAGTTTAATTAACATCAATCTGTACTGCAGAATGAATCAGCTCCTATGGTTTAATTAACATCAATCTGTACTGCAGTAAGAAGTGAATCAAGAATCAGCTCCTATGGTTTAATTAACATCAATCTGTACTGCAGTAAGAATCAGCTGGTTTAATCATCAATCTGAATCAGCTCCTATGGTTTAATTAACATCAATCTGTACTGAAGTAAGAAGTGAATCAAGTGAATCAGCTCCTATGGTTTAATTAACATCAATCTGTACTGCAGTAAGAAGTGAATCAAGTGAATCAGCTCCTATGGTTTAATTAACATCAATCTGTACTGCAGTAAGAAGTGAATCAAGTGAATCAGCTCCTATGGTTTAATTAACATCAATCTGTACTGCAGTAAGAAGTGAATCAAGTGAATCAGCTCCTATGGTTTAATTAACATCAATCTGTACTGCAGTAAGAAGTGAAATTAACATCAATCTGTGAATCAGCTCCTATGGTTTAATTAACATCAATCTGTACTGCAGTAAGAAGTGAATCAAGTGAATCAGCTCCTATGGTTTAATTAACATCAATCTGTACTGCAGTAAGAAGTGAATCAAGTGAATCAGCTCCTATGGTTTAATTAACAGCTCAGCTCCTATGGTTTAATTAACATCAATCTGTACTGCAGTAAGAAGTGAATTCAGCTCCTATGGTTTAATTAACATCAATCTGTATGCAGTAAGAAATGAATCAGCTCCTAAATTAACATCAATCTGTACTGCAGTAAGAAGTGAATCAAGTGAATCAGCTCCTATGGTTTAATTAACATCAATCTGTGACTGCAGTAAAAGTGAATAAATCAGCTCCTATGGTTTAATTAACATCAATCTGTACTGCAGTAAGAAGTGAATCAAGTGAATCAGCTCCTATGGTTTAATTAACATCAATCTGTACTGCAGTAAGAAGTGAATCAAGTGAATCAGCTCCTATGGTTTAATTAACATCAATCTGTACTGCAGTAAGAAGTGAATCAAGTGAATCAGCTCCTATGGTTTAATTAACATCAATCTGTACTGCAGTAAGAAGTGAATCAAGTGAATCAGCTCCTATGGTTTAATTAACATCAATCTGTACTGCAGTAAGAAGTGAATCAGAAATTAACATCAATCTGTACTGAGTAAGAAGTGAATCAGAATCTCCTATGGTTTAATTAACATCAATCTGTACTGCAGTAAGAAGTGAATCAGCTCCTATGGTTTAATTAACATCAATCTGTACTGCAGTAAGAAGTGAATCAAGTGAATCAGCTCCTATGGTTTAATTAACATCAATCTGTACTGCAGTAAGAAGTGAATCAAGTGAATCAGCTCCTATGGTTTAATTAACATCAATCTGTACTGCAGTAAGAAGTGAATCAAGTGAATCAGCTCCTATGGTTTAATTAACATCAATCTGTACTGCAGTAAGAAGTGAATCAAGTGAATCAGCTCCTATGGTTTAATTAACATCAATCTGTACTGCAGTAAGAAGTGAATCAAGTGAATCAGCTCCTATGGTTTAATTAACATCAATCTGTACTGCAGTAAGAAGTGAATCAAGTGAATCAGCTCCTATGGTTTAATTAACATCAATCTGTACTGCAGTAAGAAGTGAATCAAGTGAATCAGCTCCTATGGTTTAATTAACATCAATCTGTACTGCAGTAAGAAGTGAATCAAGTGAATCAGCTCCTATGGTTTAATTAACATCAATCTGTACTGCAGTAAGAAGTGAATCAAGTGAATCAGCTCCTATGGTTTAATTAACATCAATCTGTACTGCAGTAAGAAATGAATCAGCTCCTATGGTTTAATTAACATCAATCTGTACTGCAGTAAGAAGTGAATCAAGTGAATCAGCTCCTATGGTTTAATTAACATCAATCTGTACTGCAGTAAGAAGTGAATCAAGTGAATCAGCTATGGTTTAATTAACATTAATTAATCAAATCTGACTGGTTTAATTAACATAATCTGTACTGCAGTGTGAATCAAGTCAGCTCCTAAATTAACATCAATCTGTACTGCAGTAAGAAGTGAATCAGCTCTCCTATGGTTTAATTAACATCAATCTGTACTGCAACAAATGAATCAGCTCCTAATGGTTTAATTAACATCAATCTGTACTGCAGTAAGAAGTGAATCAAGTGAATCAGCTCCTATGGTTTAATTAACATCAATCTGTACTGCAGTAAGAAGTGAATCAAGTGAATCAGCTCCTATGGTTTAATTAACATCAATCTGTACTGCAGTAAGAAGTGAATCAAGTGAATCAGCTCCTATGGTTTAATTAACATCAATCTGTACTGCATAGTTTAATTAAGTCAATCACTGCAGTGAATCTGCTCCTATGGTTTAATTAACATCAATCTGTACTGCAGTAAGAAGTGAATCAAGTGAATCTGCTCCTATGGTTTAATTAACATCCATCTGTACTGCAGTAAGAAGTGAATCAGCTCCTATGGTTTAATTAACATCAATCTGTACTGCAGTAAGAAGTGAATCAAGTGAATCAGCTCCTATGGTTTAATTAACATCAATCTGTACTGCAGTAAGAAGTGAATCAAGTGAATCAGCTCCTATGGTTTAATTAACATCAATCTGTACTGCAGTAAGAAGTGAATCAAGTGAATCAGCTCCTATGGTTTAATTAACATCAATCTGTACTGCAGTAAGAAGTGAATCAAGTGAATCTGCTCCTATGGTTTAATTAACATCAATCTGTACTGCAGTAAGAAGTGAATCAAGTGAATCTGCTCCTATGGTTTAATTAACATCAATCTGTACTGCAGTAAGAAGTGAATCAGCTCCTATGGTTTAATTAACATCAATCTGTACTGCAGTAAGAAGTGAATCAAGTGAATCAGCTCCTATGGTTTAATTAACATCAATCTGTAAGTAAGAAGTGAATCAAGTTAATCAGCTCCTATGGTTTAATTAACATCAATCTGTACTGCAGTAAGAAGTGAATCAAGTGAATCAGCTCCTATGGTTTAATTAACATCAATCTGTACTGCAGTAAGAAGTGAATCAAGTGAATCAGCTCCTATGGTTTAATAAGAGCAATCTGTACTGCTAAATGAATCAAGTAAAGCTCCTATGGTTTAATTAACATCAATCTGTACTGCAGTAAGAAGTGAATCAGCTCCTATGGTTTAATTAACATCAATCTGTACTGCAGTAAGAAGTGAATCAAGTGAATCAGCTCCTATGGTTTAATTAACATCAATCTGTACTGCAGTAAGAAGTGAATCAAGTGAATCAGCTCCTATGGTTTAATTAACATCAATCTGTACTGAAGTAAGAAGTGAATCAATGGTGAATCAGCTCCTATGGTTTAATTAACATCAATCTGTACTGCAGTAAGAAGTGAATCAAGTGAATCAGCTCCTATGGTTTAATTAACATCAATCTGTACTGCAGTAAGAAGTGAATCAAGTGAATCAGCTCCTATGGTTTAATTAACATCAATCTGTACTGCAGTAAGAAATGAATCAGCTCCTATGGTTTAATTAACATCAATCTGTACTGCAGTAAGAAGTGAATCAAGTGAATCAGCTCCTATGGTTTAATTAACATCAATCTGTACTGCAGTAAGAAGTGAATCAAGTGAATCTGCTCCTATGGTTTAATTAACATCAATCTGTACTGCAGTAAGAAGTGAATCAGCTCCTATGGTTTAATTAACATCAATCTGTACTGCAGTAAGAAGTGAATCAAGTGAATCAGCTCCTATGGTTTAATTAACATCAATCTGTACTGCAGTAAGAAGTGAATCAAGTGAATCAGCTCCTATGGTTTAATTAACATCAATCTGTACTGCAGTAAGAAGTGAATCATGAATCAGCTCCTATGGTTTAATTAACATCAATCTGTACTGCAGTAAGAAGTGAATCAAGTGAATCAGCTCCTATGGTTTAATTAACATCAATCTGTACTGCAGTAAGAAGTGAATCAAGTGAATCAGCTCCTATGGTTTAATTAACATCAATCTGTACTGCAGTAAGAAGTGAATCAAGTGAATCAGCTCCTATGGTTTAATTAACATCAATCTGTACTGCAGAATCAAGAAGAGAATCAATTTGTAAGTGAATCAGCTCCTATGGTTTAATTAACATCAATCTGTACTGCAGTAAGAAGTGAATCAAGTGAATCAGCTCCTATGGTTTAATTAACATCAATCTGTACTGCAGTAAGAAGTGAATCAAGTGAATCAGCTCCTATGGTTTAATTAACATCAATCTGTACTGCAGTAAGAAGTGAATCAAGTGAATCAGCTCCTATGGTTTAATTAACATCAATCTGTACTGCAGTAAGAAGTGAATCAAGTGAATCAGCTCCTATGGTTTAATTAACATCAATCTGTACTGCAGTAAGAAGTGAATCAAGTGAATCAGCTCCTATGGTTTAATTAACATCAATCTGTACTGCAGTAAGAAGTGAATCAGCTCCTATGGTTTAATTAACATCAATCTGTACTGCAGTAAGAAGTGAATCAAGTGAATCAGCTCCTATGGTTTAATTAACATCAATCTGTACTGCAGTAAGAAGTGAATCAAGTGAATCTGCTCCTATGGTTTAATTAACATCAATCTGTACTGCAGTAAGAAGTGAATCAAGTGAATCAGCTCCTATGGTTTAATTAACATCAATCTGTACTGCAGTAAGAAGTGAATCAGCTCCTATGGTTTAATTAACATCAATCTGTACTGCAGTAAGAAGTGAATCAAGTGAATCAGCTCCTATGGTTTAATTAACATCAATCTGTACTGCAGTAAGAAGTGAATCAAGTGAATCAGCTCCTATGGTTTAATTAACATCAATCTGTACTGCAGTAAGAAGTGAATCAAGTGAATCAGCTCCTATGGTTTAATTAACATCAATCTGTACTGCAGTAAGAAGTGAATCAAGTGAATCAGCTCCTATGGTTTAATTAACATCAATCTGTACTGCAGTAAGAAGTGAATCAAGTGAATCAGCTCCTATGGTTTAATACTGCAGTTAGAAGTGAATCAGCTCCTATGGTTTTGTACTGCAGTAAGAAGTGAATCAAGTGAATCAACTCCTATGGTTTAATTAACATCAATCTGTACTGCAGTAAGAAGTGAATCAAGTGAATCAGCTCCTATGGTTTAATTAACATCAATCTGTACTGCAGTAAGAAGTGAATCAGCTCCTATGGTTTAATTAACATCAATCTGAATCAGCTCCTATGGTTTAATTAACATCAATCTGTACTGCAGTAAGAAGTGAATCAAGTGAATCAGCTCCTATGGTTTAATTAACATCAATCTGTACTGCAGTAAGAAGTGAATCAAGTGAATCAGCTCCTATGGTTTAATTAACATCAATCTGTACTGCAGTAAGAAGTGAATCAAGTGAATCAGCTCCTATGGTTTAATTAACATCAATCTGTACTGCAGTAAGAAGTGAATCAAGTGAATCAGCTCCTATGGTTTAATTAACATCAATCTGTACTGCAGTAAGAAGTGAATCAAGTGAATCAAATTAACATCAATCTGTGAATCAGCTCCTATGGTTTAATTAACATCAATCTGTACTGCAGTAAGAAGTGAATCAAGTGAATCAGCTCCTATGGTTTAATTAACATCAATCTGTACTGCAGTAAGAAGTGAATCAAGTGAATCAGCTCCTATGGTTTAATTAACATCAATCTGTACTGCAGTAAGAAGTGAATCAAGTGAATCAGCTCCTATGGTTTAATTAACATCAATCTGTACTGCAGTAAGAAGTGAATCAAGTGAATCAGCTCCTATGGTTTAATTAACATCAATCTGTACTGCAGTAAGAAGTGAATCAAGTGAATCAGCTCCTATAGTTTAATTAACATCAATCTGTACTGCAGTAAGAAGTGAATCAAGTGAATCAGCTCCTATGGTTTAATTAACATCAATCTGTACTGCAGTAAGAAGTGAATCAAGTGAATCAGCTCCTATGGTTTAATTAACATCAATCTGTACTGCAGTAAGAAGTGAATCAAGTGAATCAGCTCCTATGGTTTAATTAACATCAATCTGTACTGCAGTAAGAAGTGAATCAAGTGAATCTCCTATGGTTTAATTAACATCAATCTGTACTGCAGTAAGAAGTGAATCAAGTGAATCACTCCTATGGTTTAATTAACATCAATCTGTACTGCAGTAAGAAGTGAATCAAGTGAATCTGCTCCTATGGTTTAATTAACATCAATCTGTACTGCAGTAAGAAGTGAATCAAGTGAATCAGCTCCTATGGTTTAATTAACATCAATCTGTACTGCAGTAAGAAGTGAATCAAGTGAATCAGCTCCTATAGTTTAATTAACATCAATCTGTACTGCAGTAAGAGTGAATCAGCTCTATGGTTTAAAACATCAACCTGTACTGCAGTAAGAAGTGAATCAAGTGAATCAGCTCCTATGGTTTAATTAACATCAACCTGTACTGCAGTAAGAAGTGAATCAAGTGAATCAGCTCCTATGGTTTAATTAACATCAACCTGTACTGCAGTAAGAAGTGAATCAGCTCCTATGGTTTAATTAACATCAATATGTACTGCAGTAACAAGTGAATCAAGTGAATCAGCTCCTATAGTTTAATTAACATCAATCTGTTCCGAAGCACTTAGTACAACATAGACAGCAAAGGGTTGAAATGAAAGTCTGTAACGACGACGCCGAAGCAGGTGCAGGTAAAACGTTGATTGAAAACAACAAACAATACGGCGTAACAGAAGCGAGGTAACATGAACACGGGTGTGTGTAATGACGAGTGCCAGATGTGTGTAATGATGAGTGCCAGGTGTGTGTAATGAGTGCCAGGTGTCTGTAATGATGAGTGCCAGGTGTGCGTAATGATGAGTCCTAGGTGTGCGTAATGATGAGTCCTAGGTGTGCGTAATGATGAGTGCCAGGTGTGTGTAATGATGAGTGCCAGGTGTGCGTAATGATGAGTGCCAGGTGTGCGTAATGATGAGTACCATGTGTGCGTAATGATGAGTCCCAGGTGTGTGTAATGATGAGTGCCAGGTGTGTGTAATGATGAGTGCCAGGTGTGTGTAATGATGAGTGCCAGGTGTCTGTAATGATGAGTGCCAGGTGTGCGTAATGATGAGTGCCAGGTGTGCGTAATGATGAGTGCCAGGTGTCAACATGATGTAGGAACAGACAGAGACCATTCAACATGATGTAGGAAAAGACAGGGATCAGAGGCCGTGCAGAGAGACTCACACTGTTGACGTATGAAGATTCCTGCCATTATGTGGTCCTGCAGTTCTCTGAGTCTGGGTGCTATCTGCCATTATATGGTCCTGCAGTTCTCTGAGTCTGGGTGTTATCTGCCATTATGTGGTCCTGCAGTTCTCTGAGTATGATTCAGTTATTTGCGATGACCATATTTACAATGTGGGTCTCCTGCTCTGGGGTGAACAGTTCACATCTGCCCCCAGATACTGGTTTTCTTGCAGTTCTGTAAAATAATTTAAATGGTTTCAGTGATAGATCCTTCTCATTATAAATGTACAGTATATATTACTGTACCAGTAAGACTACAGCACTTATAGTTACTTACCGGGTCTCATTTAGAAATATCCGCATGAGAACCTGCAGCAGTTTTAGCGTCTCATGCTTGGTTGAATCCGTTGTCCAGCCTCCCTCACGCTGATCCTATGGTTGACTGCATGGTCAACCACAGTCGCTCTGATGTCATCAGTTATTGTGTTCCTGACTCCTCTTCCTCTTCCCCGTCCTCTCCTTCTCCCCCATCCTGCTTCACCTCTTCCTCCTCCTCCTCTTACTTCTTCACCTCCTCATCCTTGTCCTCCTCGTCTTCCTCTTCCTCCATCTCTTACTGCTTCATCTCTTCATCGTCCTCGTCCACCTCTTCCTCCTACTTCTTCATCTCCTCATCCTCATCCTCCTCTTCCTCCTCCTCTTACTTCTTCACCTCCTCATCCTCGTCCTCCTCGTTGTGTTTACAGTTTTGCAAAAAAAAAAAAGTGTGTTATAAAATTGCAAAAATGAGTGTAAAACAGAGAACGTGCAGTTTGGCAACACTTGTTAAATGCATTGGCCAGAAGGGATCATGGTTTCACCAGAGAGAACGTGCATTCAGTTTGGCAACACTTGTTTGGCAACACTAAATGCATTGGCCAGAAGGGATCATGGTTTCACCAGAGAGAACGTGCATTCAGTTTGGCAACACTTGGTAAATGCATTGGCCAGAAGGGATCATGGTTTCACCAGAGAGAACGTGCATTCAGTTTGGCAACACTTGGTAAATGCAACACTTGGTAAATGCATTGGCCAGAAGGGATCATGGTTTCACCAGAGAGAACGTGCATTCAGTTTGGCAACACTTGGTAAATGCATTGGCCAGAAGGGATCCTGGTTTCACCAGAGAGAACGTGCATTCAGTTTGGCAACACTTGGTAAATGCATTGGCCAGAAGGGATCATGGTTTCACCAGAGAGAACGTGCATTCAGTTTGGCAACAAAATGCATTGGCTCCTGGTTTCAAATGCATTCAGTTTGGCAACAGAAGGGATCATGGTTTCACCAGAGAGAACGTGCATTCAGTTTGGC
>NC_088403.1:3488953-3493953 GCF_034236695.1 Oncorhynchus nerka
ACGCTTCCTGGTTCCAGAGCTTCCTGGTTCCAGAGCTTCCTGGTCCCAGAGCTTCCTGGTTCCAGAGCGTCCACAACCTCCACGCTTCCTGGTTCCAGAGCTTCCTGGTTTCAGAGCTTCCTGGTTCCAGAGCTTCCTGGTTCCAGAGCTTCCTGGTTCCAGAGCTTCCTGGTATCAGAGCTTCCTGGTTCCAGAGCTTCCTGGTTTCAGAGCTTCCTGGTTCCAGAGCTTCCTGGTCCCAGAGCTTCATTCCAGAGCTTCCTGGTTTCAGAGCTTCCTGGTTCCAGAGCTTCCTGGCTCCAGAGCTTCCTGGATCCAGAGCTTCCTGGTTCCAGAGCTTCCTGGATCCAGAGCTTCCTGGTTTCAGAGCTTCCTGGATCCAGAGCTTCCTGTTTCCAGAGCTTCCTGGTTTCAGAGCTTCCTGGATCCAGAGCTTCCTGGTTTCAGAGCTTCCTGGATCCAGAGCTTCCTGGTTCCAGTGCTTCACATCCCTCCATAAAGCAGATACGGATCTAGAACGGTCCAATCCCATCAGGAACTATTCACACCCTTGTAATCCCATGTGGACGATAGAAGGAGTGGAGTGTGGAATGGAGTTTTGCTCCAGTCAAGGACAGTCATCCGTTTTATTGGACCAGATGAGAGGATAGCTTTGGTTAGCATGCAGTCATCTGAAAGAACAAAGACTGTACCCCTCAAGGCTCCAAAATAACAAGGGTTGAAGAACACAGACTGTACCCCTCAAGGCTCCAAAATAACAAGGGTTGAAGAACACAGACTGTACCCCTCAAGGCTCCAAAATAACAAGGGTTAAAGAACAAAGACTGTACCCCTCAAGGCTCCAAAATAACAAGGGTTAAAGCACACAGACTGTACCCCTCAAAGCTCCAAAATAACAAGGGTTAAAGCACACAGACTGTACCCCTCAAGGCTCCAAAATAGCAAGGTGTTAAAGAACACAGACTGTACGCCTCAAGGCTCCAAAATAACAAGGGTTAAAGCACACAGACTGTACCCCTCAAGGCTCCAAAATAACAAGGTGTTAAAGAACACAGACTGTACCCCTCAAGGCTCCAAATTAACAAGGGTTACACCATCATTCTAAGTTGATCACAGTGCCTAGCTGTCGATCGACAATCGGGAATTGTGCACATGAACGTGAAGTGTATGGCCTCTGTTTGTCCATTTGATTTCAAGAGACATACTGTGTATTTGGAAGGTATTCCAGACCCATTGATTTTTTTCACATTTTGTTATGTTACATTCTAAATTTGATTAAATTAATGTTTTTTTCTCATCAATCTACACACAATACCCCATAATGACATCACAACACTCCATAATGACATCACAATACCCATAATGACATCACAATACCCCATAATGACATCACAATACCCATAATGACATCACAAGACCCGTAATGACATCACAAGACCCATAATGACATCACAAGACATAAAACAAGATTCTCTGGTCTGATGAAACCAAGATTAAACTCTTTGGCCTGAATGCCAAGTGTCCCACATCCACTTCTGCCCTGACGGTCACCCTCTCACCCTCTTTTCAGCCTTACCCCAGTCCGAGGTGGTTAATGTCCTTATTACTGGGCACACAAACACGCACACAAATAACTGTGATGGATGATGGATGGATGGATGGATGGATGATGGATGGATGATGGATGGATGATGGATGGATGATGGATAGATGATGGATGGATGCCCTGTCAAGCATGAAACACTGAAAAATAACATGACCAAAGGGAAAATAAACAAAATCCATTCCCCATAATGACATCACAATACCCCATAATGACTGCTCTTGGAGAGTCTCCCCTCTCTCTCCACTCCTCCTTCCCCCTCACCTCCCCTCCATCTCCTCTCCTTTCCCCTCACCTTCTTTACACCTCCCCCTCTCTCTCCTCTCCTTCCCCTCATCTCCCCCTCACCTCCCCCTCTCTCTCCCTCTCCTTCCCCCTCACCTCCCCTCTCTCCCCTCCTCTCACCTCCCCCTCTCTCTCCCTCTCCTTTCCCCTCTCCCCTCTCCTTCCCCCTCACCTCCCCCTCTCCCTCCTCCTCCTCACCTCCCCTCTCTCTCCTTCTTTCCACCTCCCCCTCTCTCTCCTCTCCTCTCCCTCTCCCCTCTCTCCCCCCTCTCTCTCTCTCCTCTCCTCTCCCCTCTCCCCCTCTCTCTCCTCTCCTCTCCCTCTCTCCCCCTCACCTCCCCTCTCTCCTCCCCTCCCCCTCCTTCTTTACACCTCCCCCTCTCTCCTCCTCTCCTTTCCCCTCACCTCCCGCTCCTTCCCCCTCGCTATCCCACTCCTTCCCCTCACCCCGTCTCCTCTCACCTCCCCATCTCTCCCCTCTCCTTCTTCTCACCTCCCCTCTCTCCCCTCTCTCTCCCACTCACCGCCCCCTCTCTCCTCCTCTCCTCACCCCTCTCTCATCATCTCCTCTCCCCTCCCCCTCTCTCCCCTAACCTCGCCCTCTCCTTTCCTCTCTAAGCCAAATCAATCAGGGGGCCAAGCTTCCCATATTTAAATTAAGACACTGAATTCTAATAGAACATTTTAACCAGGCCACATCCCTTCCCTCTGGGTTTAACCAGGCCACTTCTCTTCCCTCTGGGTTTAACCAGGCCACTTCTCTTCCCTCTTACAGCCAGACCTGACCCTTACCACTGGGTTTAACCAGGCCACTTCTCTTCCCTCTTACAGCCAGACCTGACCCTTCCCTCTGGGTTTAACCAGGCCACATCCCTTCCCTCTGGGTTTAACCAGGCCACTTCTCTTCCCTCTGGGTTTAACCAGGCCACATCCCTTCCCTCTGGGTTTAACCAGGCCACTTCCCTTCCCTCTGGGTTTAACCAGGCCACTTCTCTTCCCTCTGGGTTTAACCAGGCCACTTCTCTTCCCTCTGGGTTTAACCAGGCCACTTCTCTTCCCTCTGGGTTTAACCAGGCCACATCCCTTCCCTCTGGGTTTAACCAGGCCACATCCCTTCCCTCTGGGTTTAACCAAGCCACATCCCTTCCCTCTGGGTTTAACCAGGCCACATCCCTTCCCTCTGGGTTTAACCAAGCCACATCCCTTCCCTCTGGGTTTAACCAGGCCACATCCCTTCCCTCTGGGTTTAACCAGGCCACATCCCTTCCCTCTGGGTTTAACCAGGCCACTTCCCTTCCCTCTGGGTTTAACCAGGCCACTTCCCTTCCCTCTGAGTTTAACCAGGCCACTTCTCTTCCCTCTGGGTTAAACCAGGCCACTTCTCTTCCCTCTGGGTTTAACCAAGCCACATCCCTTCCCTCTGGGTTTAACCAGGCCACTTCTCTTCCCTCGGTTTAACCAGGCCACTTCTCTCCCCTCTGGGTTTAACCAGGCCACTTCTCTTCCCTCTTACAGCCAGACCTGACCCTTCTCTCTGGGTTTTAACCCCCAGCCTTCTCTCTGTGGCTGATGCTGTTATAACCCAGTCTTCTCTCTGTGGCTGATGCTGTTATAACCCAGTCTTCTCCCTGGGGATGATGCTGTTATAACCCAGTCTTCTCTCTGTGGCTGATGCTGTTATAACCCAGTCTTCTCCCTGGGGATGATGCTGTTATAACCCAGTCTTCTCTCTGTGGCTGATGCTGTTATAACCCAGTCTTCTCCCTGGGGATGATGCTGTTATAACCCAGTCTTCTCTCTGGGGATGATGCTGTTATAACCCAGTCTTCTCCCTGGGGATGATGCTGTTATAACCCAGTCTTCTCTCTGTGGCTGATGCTGTTATAACCCAGTCTTCTCCCTGGGGATGATGCTGTTATAACCCAGTCTTCTCCCTGGGGATGATGCTGTTATAACCCAGTCTTCTCTCTGTGGCTGATGCTGTTATAACCCAGTCTTCTCCCTGGGGCTGATGCTGTTATTACCCAGTCTTCTCTCTGTGGCTGATGCTGTTATAACCAAGTCTTCTCCCTGGGGATTATGCTGTTATAACCCAGTCTTCTCCCTGGGGATGATGCTGTTATAACCCAGTCTTCTCTCTGTGGCTGATGCTGTTATAACCCAGTCTTCTCCCTGGGGATGATGCTGTTATAAACCAGTCTTCTCCCTGGGGATGATGCTGTTATAACCCAGTCTTCTCTCTGTGGCTGATGCTGTTATAACCCAGTCTTCTCCCTGGGGATGATGCTGTTATAACCCAGTCTTCTCTCTGGGGATGATGCTGTTATAACCCAGGTTATACACACACGGACACACACACACATACATACGTACGTACGTGTGGGGTACAGATATGAGGTAGCCATTCAAAACAAATCTGTCCCTGCAACTCATTATGTGACTTGTTAAGTACATTTTTACACCTGAACTTATTTAGGCCCTAACTAAGGGGTTGATTACTACCATCCCTCACCATCACTCACCATCACTCACCATCCCTCACCATCCCTCACCATCACCTAACATCACTCACTATCTCTACCATCCCCACCATCACTAGAATCATTTACCATCCCTCACCATCATTCACCATCACTCACCATCCCTCACCATCACCTAACATCACTCACTATCTCTACCATCCCCACCATCACTCACCATCACTAGAATAATTTACCATCACTCACCATCACTCACCATCCCTCACCATAACCTAACATCACTCACTATCTCTACCATCCCCACCATCACTCACCATCCCTCACCATCACCTAACATCACTCACTATCTCTACCATCCCCACCATCACTCACCATCCCTCACCATCACCTAACATCACTCACTATCTCTACCATCACCACCATCAGTCCAACTTGTGTGACTTGTTAAGTACATTTTTACACCTGAACTTATTTAGGCCCTAACTAAGGGGTTGATTACGTATTAACTCAATGCATCATTTTTGTTATTATATTTTTTTTTTATTGTACCAATAAATAAAAACATTTCATAGACATTTCCACATTTCATGTGTAATTATTGAGTAAAATATTTCTTTTAAACATAAATCCAC
>NC_088403.1:3498953-3501453 GCF_034236695.1 Oncorhynchus nerka
TGACTGGGACTGGGACTGGGGATGTGATGAGTTAAAGACTGGGACTGGGGATGTGATGAGTTAAAGACTGGGACTGGGACTGGACTGGGGATGTGATGAGTTAAAGACTGGGACTGGGACTGGGGATGTGATGAGTTAAAGACTGGGACTGGGACTGGGGATGTGATGAGTTAAAGACTGGGACTGGGACTGGGGATGTGATGAGTTAAAGACTGGGGGACTGGGAATGTGATGAGTTAAAGACTGGGACTGGGACTGGGGATGTGATGAGTTAAAGACTGGGACTGGGGATGTGATGAGTTAAAGACTGGGACTGGGACTGGGGATGTAATGAGTTAAAGACTGGGACTGGGACTGGGGATGTGATGAGTTAAAGACTGGGACTGGGACTGGGACTGGGGATGTGATGAGTTAAAGACTGGGACTGGGACTGGGGATGTAATGAGTTAAAGACTGGGACTGGGACTGGGGATGTGATGAGATAAAGACTGGGACTGGGACTGGGGATGTGATGAGTTAAAGACTGGGACTGGGACTGGGGATGTGATGAGTTAAAGACTGGGACTGGGACTGGGGATGTGATGAGTTAAAGACTGGGACTGGGACTGGGACTGGGATGAGTTAAGACTTAAAGACTGGGACTGGGACTGGGGATGGGATGAGTTAAAGACTGGGACTGGGACTGGGGATGTGATGAGTTAAAGACTGGGACTGGGACTGGGGATGTGATGAGTTAAAGACTGGGACTGGGAATGTGATGAGTTAAAGACTGGGACTGGGACTGGGACTGGGGATGTGATGAGTTAAAGACTGGGACTGGGACTGGGATGAGTTAAAGACTGGGACTGGGACTGGGGATGTGATGAGTTAAAGACTGGGACTGGGACTGGGGGGATGTGATGAGTTAAAGACTGGGACTGGGACTGGAGAAAGACTGGGGATGTGATGAGTTAAAGACTGGGACTGGGACTGGGGATGTGATGAGTTAAAGACTGGGACTGGGACTGGGGATGTGATGAGTTAAAGACTGGGACTGGGACTGGGGATGTGATGAGTTAAAGACTGGGACTGGGACTGGGGATGTGATGAGTTAAAGACTGGGACTGGGGGATGTGATGAGTTAAAGACTGGGACTGGGGATGTGATGAGTTAAAGACTGGGACTGGGACTGGGGGGGATGTGATGAGTTAAAGACTGGGACTGGGACTGGGATGGGGGATGTGATGAGTTAAAGACTGGGACTGGGACTGGGATGAGTTAAAGACTGGGAAAGACTGGGACTGGGGATGTGATGAGTTAAAGACTGGGACTGGGACTGGGGATGTGATGAGTTAAAGACTGGGACTGGGACTGGGGATGTGATGAGTTAAAGACTGGGACTGGGACTGGGGATGTGATGAGTTAAAGACTGGGACTGGGACTGGGGATGTGATGAGTTAAAGACTGGGACTGGGACTGGGGATGTGATGAGTTAAAGACTGGGACTGGGACTGGGGATGATGAGTTAAAGACTGGGACTGGGACTGGGGATGATGTGATGAGTTAAAGACTGGGACTGGGGGACTGGGGATGTGATGAGTTAAAGACTGGGACTGGGACTGGGGATGTGATGAGTTAAAGACTGGGACTGGGACTGGGGATGTGATGAGTTAAAGACTGGGACTGGGACTGGGATGTGATGAGTTAAAGACTGGGACTGGGACTGGGGATGTGATGAGTTAAAGACTGGGACTGGGGATGTGATGAGTTAAAGACTGGGACTGGGACTGGGGATGTAATGAGTTAAAGACTGGGACTGGGACTGGGGATGTGATGAGTTAAAGACTGGGACTGGGACTGGGACTGGGGATGTGATGAGTTAAAGACTGGGACTGGGACTGGGACTGGGGATGTGATGAGTTAAAGAAGACTGGGACTGGGGATGTGATGAGATAAAGACTGGGACTGGGACTGGGGATGTGATGAGTTAAAGACTGGGACTGGGACTGGGGATGTGATGAGTTAAAGACTGGGACTGGGACTGGGGATGTGATGAGTTAAAGACTGGGACTGGGAGTGGGACTGGGGATGTGATGAGTTAAAGACTGGGACTGGGACTGGGGATGTAATGAGTTAAAGACTGGGACTGGGACTGGGGATGTGATGAGTTAAAGACTGGGACTGGGAATGTGATGAGTTAAAGACTGGGACTGGGACTGGGACTGGGGATGTGATGAGTTAAAGACTGGGACTGGGAATGTGATGAGTTAAAGACTGGGACTGGGACTGGGACTGGGGATGTGATGAGTTAAAGACTGGGACTGGGACTGGGACTGGGGATGTGATGAGTTAAAGACTGGGACTGGGACTGGGGATGTGATGAGTTAAAGACTGGGACTGGGACTGGGACTGGGGATGTGATGAGTTAAAGACTGGGACTGGGACTGGGGATGTAATGAGTTAAAGACTGGGACTGGGACTGGGGATGTGATGAGTTAAAGACTGGGACTGGGAATGTGAT
>NC_088403.1:3506453-3536453 GCF_034236695.1 Oncorhynchus nerka
CCGGGACTGGGAATGTGATGAGTTAAAGACTGGGACTGGGACTGGGAATGTGATGAGTTAAAGACCGGGACTGGGAATGTGATGAGTTAAAGACTGGGACTGGGAATGTGATGAGTTAAAACTTGAAAGAAAAGACTGGGACTGGGAATGTGATGAGTTAAAGACTGGGATTGGGAATATGATGAGTTAAAGACTGGGACTGGGAATGTGATGAGTTAAAGACTGGGACTGGGACTGGTAATGTGATGAGTTAAAGACTGGGACTGGGAATGTGATGAGTTAAATAAAAGACTGGGACTGGGACTGTGATGAGTTAAAGAAAAGACTGGGACTGGGAATGTGATAGGTTAAAGACAAGACTGGGAATGTGATGAGTTAAAGACTGGGACTGGGGATGTGATAGGTTAAAGACAAGACTGGGAATGTGATGAGTTAAAGACTGGGACTGGGACTGGGAATGTGATGAGTTAAAGACTGGGACTGGGACTGGGAATGTGATGAGTTAAATAAAAGACTGGGACTGGGAATGTGATGAGGTAAAGACTGGGACTGGGAATGTGATGAGTTAAGGACTGGGACTGGGACTGGGAATGTGATGAGTTAAGGACTGGGAATGTGATGAGGTAAAGACTGGGACTGGGAATGTGATGAGTTAAAGACTGGGACTGGGACTGGGAATGTGATGAGTTAGTTAAAGAAAAGAATGGGACTGGGGATGTGATGAGTTAAAGACTGGGACTGGGGATGTGATGAGTTAAAGACTGGGACTGGGGATGTGATGAGTTAAAGACTGGGACTGGGGATGTGATGAGTTAAAGACTGGGATTGGGAATGTGATGAGTTAAAGACTGGGACTGTGACTGGGAATGTGATGAGTTAAAGAAAAGACTGGGATTGGGAATGTGATGAGTTAAAGACTGGGACTGGGGATGTGATGAGTTAAAGACTGGGATTGGGAATGTGACTGGGAATGTGATGAGTTAAAGAAAAGACTGGGACTGGGGATGTGATGAGTTAAAGACTGGGATTGGGAATGTGATGAGTTAAAGACTGGGACTGTGACTGGGAATGTGATGAGTTAAAGACTGGGACTGGGGATGTGATGAGTTAAAGAAAAGACTGGGACTGGGGGACAAGGAGAGGTAAAAGGTCTTGAAAGGATGGAGAAGGAAGGGGGTAGGAGATTTGATGAGACCTCACAATTCTTCCTCTCCCCCTCTCCCCTCTCTTCCTCCCTCTGTCCCCCTCTCCCCTCCCTCTCTCCCCCTCTCTCCTCTCTTCCTCCCTCTGTCCCCCTCTCCCCTCTCTTCCTCCCTCTGTCCCCCTCTCCCCTCTCTTCCTCCCTCTGTCCCCCTCTCCCTCTCTTGGCCTCCTCTGTCCCCCTCGAAGTAGATCTCCCCCTCTCCTCTCTTCCTCCCTCTCCCCCTCTCTTTCCCTCTGTCCCCCTCTCCTCTCTCTTCCTCCCTCTGTCCCCCTCTCCCTCTCTTCCCTCCCTCTGTCCCCCTTCCCCTCTGAAGTTCCTCCCTCTGACCCCTCTCCCCTCTCTTCCTCCCTCTGTCCCCCTCTCCCCTCTCTTCCTCCCTCTGTCCCCCTCTCCCCTCTCTTCCTCCCTCTGCCCCCTCTGTCTCTTCCTCCCTCTGTCCCCCTCTCCCTCCCTCTCTCCCCCTCTCCCCTCTCTTCCTCCCTCTGTCCCCCTTCTCTTCTCCCTCTAATCTCCCTCTCTTCCTCCCTCTGTCCCCCTCTGTCTTGGCTGTCACCCCTCTCTTCCTCCCTCTCCCCTCTCTTCCTCCCTCTGTCCCCCTCTCCCCTCTCTCTTCCTCCCTCTGTCCCGCTCCCCTCCCTCTGTCCCCCTCTCCCCTCTCTTCCTCCCTCTGTCCCCCTGTCAGGCTCTCTTCCTCCCTCTGTCCCCCTCTCCCCTAGACTACTGTCTTGGCTCTGTCCCCCTACCTCTCTTCCTCCCTCTGTCCCCCTACTGTCTTGGCTGTCAGGCTCTTCCTCCCTCTACCCCTCTCCCCTCTCTTCCTCCCTCTGACCCCCTCTCCCCCTCTTGGCTCCAGGCTCTGTCCCCCTCTTACTCTTCCTCCCTCTGTCCCCCTACCCCTCTTGGCTGTCCCCCTCTCTACTGTAAGGTTCCTCCCTTGTCCCCTCTCCCTGTCTTGGCTGTCCCTCTGTCCCCTTCCCCTCTCTTCCTCCCTCTGTCCCCCTCTCCCCTCTCTTCCCCCTCTGTCCCCCTCCCCTCTCTTCCTCCCTTGTCCCCCTAGACCTACTTCCTCTTGGCCCCCCTGTCAGGCTCCCTCTGTCCCCCTTACCTCTCTTCCTCCCTCTGACCCCCTGTCTTCCTCCCTCTGGCTCCCCCTCTCTTCCTCCCTCTGTCCCCCTTCCCCTCTCTTCCTCCCTCTGTCTTGGCTGTCTTCCTCCTCTGTCCCCCTTCCCCTCTCTTCCTCCCTCTGTCCCCCTACTGTCTTGGCTGTCTGTCTCCCTAAGGTTACGTCCCTTGTCTCCCTCTCCCCCTCTTCTTCTGTCCACCCTCTCTTCCTCCCTCTGTCCCCCCTCTCTTCCTCCCTCTGTCTTGGCCCCTGTCTTCCTCCCTGTAAGGTTACCTCTGTCCCCCTCTCTTCCTCCCTCTACCCCCTCTTGGCTGTCCTCCCTCTGTCCCCCTTACTTGTCCCTCTGTCTCCCCCTACTGTCTTCCCTCTGTCCCCCTCTCCCCTCTCTTGTCCCTCCCTCTGTCCCCCTCTCTTCCTCCCTTGTCCCCCTAGACCTCTCTTCCTCCCTTGGCCCCCTCTCCCTGCTTCTCCCTAAGTCCCCCTTCTTCCTCCCTCTGTCCCCCTAGACCTACTTCCTCTTGGCTGTCAGGCTACTGTAAGGTCCCTCTGTCCCCCTCTCCCCTCTTTCCTCCCTCTAGTTACCCTGTTCTCTTCCTCCCTCTGTTCCCCTCTCCCCTCTCTTTCCTTCTGTCCCCGTAGACCTACTGTCTTGGCTCTGTCCCCTCTCCCCTCTTCCTCCGTCTGTTGTCTCCCTCTCTTCCTCCTGTCTTGGCCCTGTTCAGGCTACTGTTCCCCTCTCCCCTCTTCCTCCCTTGTTCCCCTCTCCCTCTTCCTCCCTCTGTTCTGTCCCCTCTACCTGTCTGTCCCCCCTCCTACTTCCTCCCTGGCTGTCCCCCCTCTCTTCCTCCCTCTGTCCCCTTCTCCCCTCTCTTCCTCCCTCTGTCCCCCTCTCCCCTCTGTTCCTCCCTCTGTCCCCTGTCGTCATTACCCCTCTCCCCTCTCTTCCTCCCTCTGTCCCCCTCTCGTCATTCCCCTCTCCCCTCTGGCTCCCTCAGGCTCCCCTGTTCCTCCCTCTGTCCCCCTCTAGTATTCCCCTCTCTGTCTCTTCCTCCCTCTCTCCCTCTCCCTCTCTTCCTCCCTGTCTCCCCTCTCCCCTCTCTTCCTCCTCTCTCCCCTCTCCCCTCTCTTCCTCCTCTCCCCTCTCCCCTCTCTTCCTCCCTCTCTCCCCTCTCCCCTCGCTTCCTCCCTCTGTCCCCCTGTTGTCATTCCCCCTCTCCCCTCTCTTCCTCCCTCTCTCCTCTCCCTCTCTTCCTCCCTCTCTCCCCTCTCCCCTTCTTCCTCCCTAGACCTCTCCCCTCTCTTCCTCCCTCTCTCCCCTCTCCCCTCTCTTCCTCCCTCCTCTCTCCCCACTCCCCTCTCTTCCTCCCTCTGTCCCTCTCAGGCTACTCTACCTCTCCACCCCTCCACACTATTAGATGAGTAGATTGGTAGAGAGATGGCTGATCAGAGCAGGGAGAGACAGAAGGGAGACCATATCTCAAATAGCACCCTAATTCCCTTTAGTACACTACTTTAGACCAGGGCCCATAGGGAATTGAGTGCCATTTGGGACACAGCCCATTAAATAGTTTAGATAGTGGGGATGGGAGTGGTTGGCTGACTGCGTTTAGGATAGCTGTTACCATAGGCAACATTATCCCACGTCTTGGCTGCCAATAAAGGAGGAGAACTTTACGTGAATATTGCAACACTGACCTTGTCACAAACGTTGTCCAGGCTACTGTAGAAATAGAATTACAGAACATTGACTTGAATGGGGATTGCTGTTCTATTAATTCTTTCTATGGCTGTCAACCTTGCAGATAATGAGCAGAGCATTCAATGTATCTGCTCAGAAGTTACGTTCACCTCAATAGCTGTCAGGCTACTGTAAGGTTACGTGTTGTAGAAGTAGACCTACTGTCTTGGCTGTCAGGCTACTGTAAGGTTACGTGTTGTAGAAGTAGACCTACTGTCTTGGCTGTCAGGCTACTGTAAGGTTACGTGTTGTTGAAGTAGACCTACTGTCTTGGCTGTCAGGCTACTGTAAGTTTACGTGTTGTAGAAGTAGACCTACTGTCTTGGCTGTCAGGCTACTGTAAGGTTACGTGTTGTAGAAGTAGACCTACTGTCTTGGCTGTCAGGCTACTGTAAGGTTACGTGTTGTAGAAGTAGACCTACTGTCTTGGCTGTCAGGCTACTGTAAGGTTACGTGTTGTAGAAGTAGACCTACTGTCTTGGCTGTCAGGCTACTGTAAGGTTACGTGTTGTTGAAGTAGACCTACTGTCTTGGCTGTCAGGCTACTGTAAGTTTACGTGTTGTAGAAGTAGACCTACTGTCTTGGCTGTCAGGCTACTGTAAGGTTACGTGTTGTAGAAGTAGACCTACTGTCTTGGCTGTCAGGCTACTGTAAGGTTACGTGTTGTAGAAGTAGACCTACTGTCTTGGCTGTCAGGCTACTGTAAGGTTACGTGTTGTAGAAGTAGACCTACTGTCTTGGCTGTCAGGCTACTGTAAGGTTACGTGTTGTAGAAGTAGACCTACTGTCTTGGCTGTCAGGCTACTGTAAGGTTACGTGTTGTAGAAGTAGACCTACTGTCTTGGCTGTCAGGCTACTGTAAGGTTACGTGTTGTAGAAGTAGACCTACTGTCTTGGCTGTCAGGCTACTGTAAGGTTACGTGTTGTATGAACTAGACCTACTGTCTGACTGTGGCTGTCAGGTCTGTAGGAGGTTACGTGTTGTATGAAGTAGACCTACTGTCTTGGCTGTCAGGCTACTGTAAGGTTACGTGTTGTAGAAGTAGACCTACTGTCTTGGCTGTCAGGCTACTGTAAGGTTACGTGTTGTAGAAGTAGACCTACTGTCTTGGCTGTCAGGCTACTGTAAGGTTACATGTTGTAGAAGTAGACTACTGTCTTGGCTGTCAGGCTACTGTAAGGTTACGTGTTGTAGAAGTAGACCGACTGTATTGATGGGTCTCAGGAGGTTTATGAGGGATGAACTCTGATGTTGTCTGACTGTATTGATGGGTCTCAGGAGGTTTATGAGGGATGAACTCTGATGTTGTCTGACTGTATTGATGGGTCTCAGGAGGTTTATGAGGGATGAACTCTGATGTTGTCTGACTGTATTGATGGGTCTCAGGAGGTTAATGAGGGATGAACTCTGATGTTGTCTGACTGTATTGATGGGTCTCAGGAGGTTTATGAGGGATGAACTCTGATGTTGTCTGACTGTATTGATGGGTCTCAGGAGGTTTATGAGGGATGAACTCTGATGCTGTCTGACTGTATTGATGGGTCTCAGGAGGTTTATGAGGGATGAACTCTGATGTTGTCTGACTGTATTGATGGGTCTCAGGAGGTTTATGAGGGATGAACTCTGATGCTGTCTGACTGTATTGATGGGTCTCAGGAGGTTTATGAGGGATGAACTCTGATGTTGTCTGACTGTATTGATGGGTCTCAGGAGGTTTATGAGGGATGAACTCTGATGTTGTCTGACTGTATTGATGGGTCTCAGGAGGTTTATGAGAGATGAACTCTGATGTTTTCTGACTGTATTGATGGGTCTCAGGAGGTTTATGAGAGATGAACTGATGTTGTCTGACTGTATTGATGGGTCTCAGGAGGTTTATGAGGGATGAACTCTAATGTTGAACACTAATGCAAAATATTATGCTAAGTAGTTGTTAATCACAGAAAATATTAATTAGCAAAAAATAATTATTTCCATTTAAACATAGTGATGGGTTGGAACTGATGGACAGTAGACACACTGTATTGATGGGTCCCTCTTTCTAACAAATGACACACACACTTGTCTCTGTATTGACGGGCACTCACGACGTTTATGAGGGATGAACTCAGATGATGAGGTTTTATGCACGCACGCACGGAGGTTTATGAGGGATGCACGCTGACTGTACATGCACGCACGTTTATGAGAGATGCTCTCTAATGTTGAACACTAATGCAAAATATTATGCTAAGTAGTTGTTAATCACAGAAAACCATTTAAACATGGTGACAACATGGACACACACACACACACACACACACGTCCCTCTTTCTAACAAAAACAAACACACACACACACTTCCCTCTCTCTAACAAACACACACACACACACACACACACACACACACACACACACACACACACACACACACACACACACACGTCCCTCTCTCTAACAAACACACACACACACACACACACGTCCCTCTCTCTAACAGACAGACACACACACACACACACACACACACACACAGCCCTGCAACAGAGGAAGGAGTAGCAGACCATGCAGAAGGATTAAATCCCTCTCTATCTCTCTAACACACAGACACACACACAGACACACACACACACACACACACACAGCCCTGCAACAGAGGAAGGAGTAGCAGACCTTGCAGAGGGATTAAATCCCTCTTGTTGGTGAATGATTGATGGGAAGCACAATCAACCATAATTAATAGAGGGAAAACCGTGTGTGTGTGTGTGTGTGTGTGTGTGTGTGTGTGTGTGTGTGTGTGTGTGTGTTAGAGAGAGAGGGAGAGAGGGATGTGTGTGTGTCTGTCTGTGTGTGTGTGTTAGAGAGAGGTGTGTGTGTGTGTGTGTGTGTGTGTGTGTGTGTGCGTGCGTGCGTGCGTGCGTGCGTGCGTGCGTGCGTGCGTGCGTGCGTGTGTGTACAGTCTAGGATCGATGCACCTCATTACACATGTGCATCCCAGATTAGCTGAAATCGGTTCGGCCCAGTCATGTGACCGTAGTTGCCACGGGGACATGATTCATCGTTGGCCAGACAGTGTTGTAACGTCTGGACAGAACCGACGGTTAAGGAACGTATCAAGAAGTCAGAGCCGGTACAGTTGTACTGTCCTACTACCTAGAGGATGGAGAGTTGTACTGTCCTACTACCTAGAGGATGGGGAGTTGTACTGTCCTACTACCTAGAGGATGGAGAGTTGTACTGTCCTAGAGGATGGAGAGTTGTACTGTCCTAGAGGATGGAGTGTTGTACTGTCCTAGAGGATGGAGAGCTGTACTGTCCTAGAGGATGGAGAGTTGTACTGTCCTAGAGGATGGAGTGTTGTACTGTCCTACTACCTAGAGGATGGAGATTTGTACTGTCCTAGAGAATGGAGTGTTGTACTGTCCTAGAGGATGGAGAGTTGTACTGTCCTACTACCTTGAGGATGGAGAGTTGTACAGTCCTAGAGGATGGAGAGTTGTACTGTCCTAGAGGATGGAGAGTTGTACTGTCCTACTACCTAGAGGATGGAGAGTTGTACTGTCCTACTACCTAGAGGATGGAGAGTTGTACTGTCCTACTACCTAGAGGATGTAGAGTTGTACTGTCCTAGAGGATGTAGAGTTGTACTGTCCTAGAGGATGGAGAGTTGTACTGTCCTACTACCTAGAGGATGGAGAGTTGTACTGTCCTAGAGGATGGAGAGTTGTACTGTCCTAGAGGATGGAGAGTTGTACTGTCCTAGAGGATGGAGAGTTGTACTGTCCTAGAGGATGGAGAGTTGTACTGTCCTAGAGGATGGAGTGTTGTACTGTCCTAGAGGATGGAGAGCTGTACTGTCCTAGAGGATGGAGTGTTGTACTGTCCTACTACCTAGAGGATGGAGATTTGTACTGTCCTAGAGAATGGAGTGTTGTACTGTCCTAGAGGATGGAGAGTTGTACTGTCCTACTACCTTGAGGATGGAGAGTTGTACAGTCCTAGAGGATGGAGAGTTGTACTGTCCTAGAGGATGGAGAGTTGTACTGTCCTACTACCTAGAGGATGGAGAGTTGTACTGTCCTACTACCTAGAGGATGGAGAGTTGTACTGTCCTAGAGGATGGAGAGTTGTACTGTCCTAGAGGATGGAGAGTTGTACTGTCCTACTACCTAGAGGATGGAGAGTTGTACTGTCCTAGAGGATGGAGAGTTGTACTGTCCTAGAGGATGGAGAGTTGTACTGTCCTAGAGGATGGAGAGTTGTACTGTCCTAGAGGATGGAGAGTTGTACTGTCCTACTACCTAGAGGATGGAGAGTTGTACTGTCCTAGAGGATGGATAGTTGTACTGTCCTAGAGGATGGAGAGTTGTACTGTCCTACTACCTAGAGGATGGAGAGTTGTACTGTCCTACTACCTAGAGGATGGAGAGTTGTACTGTCCTAGAGGATGGATAGTTGTACTGTCCTAGAGGATGGAGAGTTGTACTGTCCTACTACCTAGAGGATGGAGAGTTGTACTGTCCTACTACCTAGAGGATGGAGAGTTGTACTGTCCTACTACCTAGAGGATGGAGAGTTGTACTGTCCTAGAGGATGTAGAGTTGTACTGTCCTAGAGGATGTAGAGTTGTACTGTCCTACTACCTAGAGGATGGAGAGTTGTACTGTCCTAGAGGATGGAGAGTTGTACTGTCCTAGAGGATGGAGAGTTGTACTGTCCTAGAGGATGGAGAGTTGTACTGTCCTAGAGGATGGAGTGTTGTACTGTCCTAGAGGATGGAGAGTTGTACTGTCCTACTACCTAGAGGATGGAGAGTTGTACTGTCCTAGAGGATGGAGAGTTGTACTGTCCTAGAGGATGGAGAGTTGTACTGTCCTACTACCTAGAGGATGGAGAGTTGTACTGTCCTACTACCTAGAGGATGGAGAGTTGTACTGTCCTAGAGGATGTAGAGTTGTACTGTCCTAGAGGATGTAGAGTTGTACTGTCCTACTACCTAGAGGATGGAGAGTTGTACTGTCCTAGAGGATGGAGAGTTGTACTGTCCTACTACCTAGAGGATGGAGAGTTGTACTGTCCTAGAGGATGGAGAGTTGTACTGTCCTAGAGGATGGAGAGTTGTACTGTCCTAGAGGATGGAGAGTTGTACTGTCCTAGAGGATGGAGTGTTGTACTGTCCTAGAGGATGGAGAGTTGTACTGTCCTAGAGGATGGACCCTAGAGGATGGAGAGTTGTACTGTCCTAGAGGATGGAGAGTTGTACTGTCCTAGAGGATGGAGAGTTGTACTGTCCTACTACCTAGAGGATGGAGAGTTGTACTGTCCTACTACCTAGAGGATGGAGAGTTGTACTGTCCTAGAGGATGGAGAGTTGTACTGTCCTAGAGGATGGAGAGTTGTACTGTCCTACTACCTAGAGGATGGAGAGTTGTACTGTCCTAGAGGATGGAGAGTTGTACTGTCCTAGAGGATGGAGAGTTGTACTGTCCTAGAGGATGGAGTGTTGTACTGTCCTAGAGGATGGAGAGTTGTACTGTCCTACTACCTAGAGGATGGAGAGTTGTACTGTCCTAGAGGATGGATAGTTGTACTGTCCTAGAGGATGGAGAGTTGTACTGTCCTACTACCTAGAGGATGGAGAGTTGTACTGTCCTACTACCTAGAGGATGGAGAGTTGTACTGTCCTAGAGGATGGATAGTTGTACTGTCCTAGAGGATGGAGAGTTGTACTGTCCTACTACCTAGAGGATGGAGAGTTGTACTGTCCTACTACCTAGAGGATGGAGAGTTGTACTGTCCTACTACCTAGAGGATGGAGAGTTGTACTGTCCTAGAGGATGTAGAGTTGTACTGTCCTAGAGGATGTAGAGTTGTACTGTCCTACTACCTAGAGGATGGAGAGTTGTACTGTCCTAGAGGATGGAGAGTTGTACTGTCCTAGAGGATGGAGAGTTGTACTGTCCTAGAGGATGGAGAGTTGTACTGTCCTAGAGGATGGAGTGTTGTACTGTCCTAGAGGATGGAGAGTTGTACTGTCCTACTACCTAGAGGATGGAGAGTTGTACTGTCCTAGAGGATGGAGAGTTGTACTGTCCTAGAGGATGGAGAGTTGTACTGTCCTAGAGGATGGAGAGTTGTACTGTCCTACTACCTAGAGGATGGAGAGTTGTACTGTCCTAGAGGATGGAGAGTTGTACTGTCCTAGAGGATGGAGAGTTGTACTGTCCTAGAGGATGGAGAGATGTACTGTCCTACTACCTAGAGGATGGAGAGTTGTACTGTCCTACTACCTAGAGGATGGTGAGTTGTACTGTCCTAGAGGATGGAGAGTTGTACAGTCCTAGAGGATGGAGAGTTGTACTGTCCTAGAGGATGGAGAGTTGTACTGTCCTAGAGGATGGAGTGTTGTACTGTCCTAGAGGATGGAGAGCTGTACTGTCCTAGAGGATGGAGAGTTGTACTGTCCTAGAGGATGGAGTGTTGTACTGTCCTACTACCTAGAGGATGGAGATTTGTACTGTCCTAGAGAATGGAGTGTTGTACTGTCCTAGAGGATGGAGAGTTGTACTGTCCTACTACCTTGAGGATGGAGAGTTGTACAGTCCTAGAGGATGGAGAGTTGTACTGTCCTAGAGGATGGAGAGTTGTACTGTCCTACTACCTAGAGGATGGAGAGTTGTACTGTCCTACTACCTAGAGGATGGAGAGTTGTACTGTCCTACTACCTAGAGGATGTAGAGTTGTACTGTCCTAGAGGATGTAGAGTTGTACTGTCCTAGAGGATGGAGAGTTGTACTGTCCTACTACCTAGAGGATGGAGAGTTGTACTGTCCTAGAGGATGGAGAGTTGTACTGTCCTAGAGGATGGAGAGTTGTACTGTCCTAGAGGATGGAGAGTTGTACTGTCCTAGAGGATGGAGAGTTGTACTGTCCTAGAGGATGGAGAGTTGTACTGTCCTACTACCTAGAGGATGGAGAGTTGTACTGTCCTAGAGGATGGAGAGTTGTACTGTCCTAGAGGATGGAGAGTTGTACTGTCCTACTAGAGTTGTACTGTCTAGAGGATGGAGAGTTGTACTGTCCTAGAGGATGGAGAGTTGTACTGTCCTAGAGGATGGAGAGTTGTACTGTCCTAGAGGATGGAGAGTTGTACTGTCCTACTACCTAGAGGATGGAGAGTTGTACTGTCCTACTACCTAGAGGATGGAGAGTTGTACTGTCCTAGAGGATGGAGAGTTGTACTGTCCTAGAGGATGGAGAGTTGTACTGTCCTAGAGGATGGAGAGTTGTACTGTCCTACTACCTAGAGGATGGAGAGTTGTACTGTCCTAGAGGATGGAGAGTTGTACTGTCCTAGAGGATGGAGAGTTGTACTGTCCTAGAGGATGGAGAGTTGTACTGTCCTAGAGGATGGAGAGTTGTACTGTCCTACTACCTAGAGGATGGAGAGTTGTACTGTCCTACTACCTAGAGGATGGAGAGTTGTACTGTCCTAGAGGATGGAGAGTTGTACTGTCCTAGAGGATGGAGAGTTGTACTGTCCTAGAGGATGGAGATTTGTACTGTCCTAGAGGATGGAGAGTTGTACTGTCCTAGAGGATGTACTGTACTGTCCTAGAGGATGGAGAGTTGTACTGTCCTACTACCTTGAGGATGGAGAGTTGTACAGTCCTAGAGGATGGAGAGTTGTACTGTCCTAGAGGATGGAGAGTTGTACTGTCCTACTACCTAGAGGATGGAGAGTTGTACTGTCCTACTACCTAGAGGATGGAGAGTTGTACTGTCCTAGAGGATGGAGAGTTGTACTGTCCTAGAGGATGTAGAGTTGTACTGTCCTACTACCTAGAGGATGGAGAGTTGTACTGTCCTAGAGGATGGAGAGTTGTACTGTCCTAGAGGATGGAGAGTTGTACTGTCCTAGAGGATGGAGAGTTGTACTGTCCTAGAGGATGGAGAGTTGTACTGTCCTACTACCTAGAGGATGGAGAGATGTACTGTCCTACTACCTAGAGGATGGAGAGTTGTACTGTCCTAGAGGATGGATAGTTGTACTGTCCTAGAGGATGGAGAGTTGTACTGTCCTACTACCTAGAGGATGGAGAGTTGTACTGTCCTACTACCTAGAGGATGGAGAGTTGTACTGTCCTAGAGGATGGATAGTTGTACTGTCCTAGAGGATGGAGAGTTGTACTGTCCTACTACCTAGAGGATGGAGAGTTGTACTGTCCTACTACCTAGAGGATGGAGAGTTGTACTGTCCTACTACCTAGAGGATGGAGAGTTGTACTGTCCTAGAGGATGTAGAGTTGTACTGTCCTAGAGGATGGAGAGTTGTACTGTCCTACTACCTAGAGGATGGAGAGTTGTACTGTCCTAGAGGATGGAGAGTTGTACTGTCCTAGAGGATGGAGAGTTGTACTGTCCTAGAGGATGGAGAGTTGTACTGTCCTAGAGGATGGAGTGTTGTACTGTCCTAGAGGATGGAGAGTTGTACTGTCCTACTACCTAGAGGATGGAGAGATGTACTGTCCTACTACCTAGAGGATGGAGAGTTGTACTGTCCTAGAGGATGGATAGTTGTACTGTCCTAGAGGATGGAGAGTTGTACTGTCCTACTACCTAGAGGATGGAGAGTTGTACTGTCCTACTACCTAGAGGATGGAGAGTTGTACTGTCCTAGAGGATGGAGAGTTGTACTGTCCTACTACCTAGAAGATGGAGAGTTGTACTGTCCTAGAGGATGGAGAGTTGTACTGTCCTAGAGGATGGAGAGTTGTACTGTCCTAGAGGATGGAGAGTTGTACTGTCCTACTACCTAGAGGATGGAGCGTTGTACTGTCCTAGAGGATGGAGAGTTGTACTGTCCTACTACCTAGAGGATGGAGAGTTGTACTGTCCTACTACCTAGAGGATGGAGAGTTGTACTGTCATAGAGGATGGAGAGTTGTACTGTCCTAGAGGATGGAGAGTTGTACTGTCCTAGAGGATGGAAAGTTCTACTGTCCTACTACCTAGAGGATGGAGAGTTGTACTGTCCTAGAGGATGGAGTGTTGTACTGTCCTACTACCTAGAGGATGGAGAGTTGTACTGTCCTACTACCTAGAGGATGGAGAGTTGTACTGTCCTAGAGGATGGAGAGTTGTACTGTCCTAGAGGATGTAGAGTTGTACAGTCCTAGAGGATGGAGAGTTGTACTGTCTTAGAGGATGGAGTGTTGTACTGTCCTAGAGGATGGAGAGCTGTACTGTCCTAGAGGATGGAGAGTTGTGCTGTCCTAGAGGATGGAGTGTTGTACTGTCCTACTACCTAGAGGATGGAGATTTGTACTGTCCTAGAGAATGGAGTGTTGTACTGTCCTAGAGGATGGAGAGTTGTACTGTCCTACTACCTTGAGGATGGAGAGTTGTACAGTCCTAGAGGATGGAGAGTTGTACTGTCCTAGAGGATGGAGAGTTGTACTGTCCTACTACCTAGAGGATGGAGAGTTGTACTGTCCTACTACCTAGAGGATGGAGAGTTGTACTGTCCTAGAGGATGGAGAGTTGTACTGTCCTAGAGGATGGAGAGTTGTACTGTCCTACTACCTAGAGGATGGAGAGTTGTACTGTCCTACTACCTAGAGGATGGAGAGTTGTACTGTCCTACTACCTAGAGGATGGAGAGTTGTACTGTCCTAGAGGATGGAGAGTTGTACTGTCCTAGAGGATGGAGAGTTGTACTGTCCTACTACCTAGAGGATGGAGAGTTGTACTGTCCTACTACCTAGAGGATGGAGAGTTGTACTGTCCTAGAGGATGGAGAGTTGTACTGTCCTACTACCTAGAGGATGGAGAGTTGTACTGTCCTACTACCTAGAGGATGGAGAGTTGTACTGTCCTAGAGGATGGAGAGTTGTACTGTCCTAGAGGATGGAGAGTTGTACTGTCCTACTACCTAGAGGATGGAGAGTTGTACTGTCCTAGAGGATGGAGAGTTGTACTGTCCTAGAGGATGGAGAGTTGTACTGTCCTAGAGGATGGAGAGTTGTACTGTCCTAGAGGATGGAGAGTTGTACTGTCCTAGAGGATGGAGAGTTGTACTGTCCTACTACCTAGAGGATGGAGAGATGTACTGTCCTACTACCTAGAGGATGGAGAGTTGTACTGTCCTAGAGGATGGATAGTTGTACTGTCCTAGAGGATGGAGAGTTGTACTGTCCTACTACCTAGAGGATGGAGAGTTGTACTGTCCTACTACCTAGAGGATGGAGAGTTGTACTGTCCTAGAGGATGGATAGTTGTACTGTCCTAGAGGATGGAGAGTTGTACTGTCCTACTACCTAGAGGATGGAGAGTTGTACTGTCCTACTACCTAGAGGATGTAGAGTTGTACTGTCCTAGAGGATGTAGAGTTGTACTGTCCTACTACCTAGAGGATGGAGAGTTGTACTGTCCTAGAGGATGGAGAGTTGTACTGTCCTAGAGGATGGAGAGTTGTACTGTCCTAGAGGATGGAGAGTTGTACTGTCCTAGAGGATGGAGTGTTGTACTGTCCTAGAGGATGGAGAGTTGTACTGTCCTACTACCTAGAGGATGGAGAGATGTACTGTCCTACTACCTAGAGGATGGAGAGTTGTACTGTCCTAGAGGATGGATAGTTGTACTGTCCTAGAGGATGGAGAGTTGTACTGTCCTACTACCTAGAGGATGGAGAGTTGTACTGTCCTACTACCTAGAGGATGGAGAGTTGTACTGTCCTAGAGGAGGGAGAGTTGTACTGTCCTATTACCTAGAGGATGGAGAGTTGTACTGTCCTAGAGGATGTAGAACCCCAAACTCCTCCACCTACGACCCCCAACCCCCTCCACCTACGATCACAACCCCCTCCACCTCCGACCCCAACCCCCTCCACTTCCGACCTCCTCCAGCACCCCCTCTGACCCCCAACCCCTCCAATTCCGGCCCCCAACCCCTCCACCTCTGTCCCATCCACCTTCATCTCCCCTTCTAACCCCCAACAACTCCAACTCCGACCTTCTCCACCTCCCCCTCCGACTCCCAACCTCCTCCACCCAAACCCTCTACTTACAACACCCCCTCTGACCCCAACCAGGGGCGGCAGGGTAGCCTAGTGGTTAAAGCATTGGACTTGTAACCAGAAGGTTGCAAGTTCAAACCGAGCTGATAAGGTACAAATCTGTCGTTCTGCCCCTGAACAAGGCAGTTAACCCACTGTTCCTAGGCCGTCATTGAAAATAAGAATTTGTTCTTAACTGACTTGCCTAGTGAAATAAAGGTAAAAATATAATTTTTAAAAACTCAAAATTCGGCCCCCAAACACGTCCACCTCTGTCCCTTTCCACCTGCAACTCCGAACCCCTCCACCACCCCCTCTGAATCCCAACCCCCTCCAACTCCGCTATGGGACTAGGTACGGTCTCTCCTGTTCCATCTCCTCTGTCTGGTGATGCTATGGGACTAGGTACTGTCTCTCCTGTTCCATCTCCTCTGTCTGGTGATGCTATGGGACTAGGTACAGTCTCTCCTGTTCCATCTCCTCTGTCTGGTGATGCTATGGGACTAGGTACTGTCTCTCCTGTTCCATCTCCTCTGTCTGGTGATGCTATGGGACTAGGTACTGTCTCTTCTGTCTGGTGATGTTATGGGACTAGGTACTGTCTCTCCTGTTCCATCTCCTCTGTCTGGTGATGCTATGGGACTAGGTACGGTCTCTCCTGTTCCAACTCCTCTGTCTGGTGATGCTATGGGACTAGGTACGGTCTCTTCTGTCTGGTGATGCTATGGGACTAGGTACTGTCTCTTCTGTCTGGTGATGCTATGGGACTAGGTACTGTCTCTCCTGTTCCATCTCCTCTGTCTGGTGATGCTATGGGACTAGGTACTGTCTCTTCTGTCTGGTGATGCTATGGGACTAGGTACTGTCTCTTCTGTCTGGTGATGCTATGGGACTAGGTACTGTCTCTTCTGTCTGGTGATGCTATGGGACTAGGTACTGTCTCTTCTGTCTGGTGATGCTAGGTACTGTCTCTTCTGTCTGGTGATGCTATGGGACTAGGTACTGTCTCTCCTCCTGTTCCATCTCCTCTGTCTGGTGATGCTATGGGACTAGGTACGGTCTCTCCTGTTCCATCTCCTCTGTCTGGTGATGCTATGGGACTAGGTACTGTCTCTTCTGTCTGGTGATGCTATGGGACTAGGTACTGTCTCTTCTGTCTGGTGATGCTATGGGACTAGGTACTGTCTCTTCTGTCTGGTGATGCTATGGGACATCTGTCTCTTCTGTCTGGTGATGCTATGGGACTAGGTACTGTCTCTCCTGTTCCATCTCCTCTGTCTGGTGATGCTATGGGACTAGGTACTGTCTCTTCTGTCTGGTGATGCTATGGGACTAGGTACTGTCTCTTCTGTCTGGTGATGCTATGGGACTAGGTACTGTCTCTCCTGTTCCATCTCCTCTGTCTGGTGATGCTATGGGACTAGGTACTGTCTCTCCTCCTGTTCCATCTCCTCTGTCTGGTGATGCTATGGGACTAGGTACTGTCTCTTCTGTCTGGTGATGCTATGGGACTAGGTACTGTCTCTCCTCCTGTTCCATCTCCTCTGTCTGGTGATGCTATGGGACTAGGTACGGTCTCTCCTGGTGATGTTATGGGACCAGGGTACTCTCTCTGTCTGGTGATGCTATGGGACTAGGTACTGTCTCTCTGGTGATGTTATGGGACTAGGTACTGTTCCATCTCCTCTGTCTGGTGATGCTATGGGACTAGGTACGGTCTCTCCTGTTCCATCTCCTCTGTCTGGTGATGCTATGGGACTAGGTACTGTCTCTCCTGTTCCATCTCCTCTGTCTGGTGATGCTATGGGACTAGGTACTGTCTCTCCTGTTCCATCTCCTCTGTCTGGTGATGCTATGGGACTAGGTACTGTCTCTTCTGTCTGGTGATGCTATGGGACTAGGTACTGTCTCTTCTGTCTGGTGATGCTATGGGACTAGGTACTGTCTCTCCTGTTCCATCTCCTCTGTCTGGTGATGTTATGGGACTAGGTACTGTCTCTTCTGTCTGGTGATGCTATGGGACTAGGTACTGTCTCTTCTGTCTGGTGATGCTATGGGACTAGGTACTGTCTCTCCTGTTCCATCTCCTCTGTCTGGTGATGTTATGGGACTAGGTACTGTCTCTCCTGTTCCATCTCCTCTGTCTGGTGATGCTATGGGACTAGGTACTGTATCTCCTGGTCCATCTCCTCTGTCTGGTGATGCTATGGGACTAGGTACTGTCTCTCCTGTTCCATCTCCTCTGTCTGGTGATGCTATGGGACTAGGTACTGTCTCTCCTGTTCCATCTCCTCTGTCTGGTGATGTTATGGGACTAGGTACTGTCTCTTCTGTCTGGTGATGTTATGGGACTAGGTACGGTCTCTCCTGTTCCATCTCCTCTGTCTGGTGATGTTATGGGACTAGGTACTGTCTCTTCTGTCTGGTGATGTTATGGGACTAGGTACGGTCTCTCCTGTTCCATCTCCTCTGTCTGGTGATGCTATGGGACTAGGTACTGTCTCTTCTGTCTGGTGATGTTATGGGACTAGGTACGGTCTCTCCTGTTCCATCTCCTCTGTCTGGTGATGCTATGGGACTAGGTACTGGCTCTCCTGTTCCATCTCCTCTGTCTGGTGATGCTATGGGACTAGGTACTGTCTCTCCTGTTCCATCTCCTCTGTCTGGTGATGCTATGGGACTAGGTACTGTCTCTCCTGTTCCATCTCCTCTGTCTGGTGATGTTATGGGACTAGGTACTGTCTCTCCTCCTGTTCCATCTCCTCTGTCTGGGTGATGCTATGGGACTAGGTACGGTCTCTCCTGTTCCATCTCCTCTGTCTGGTGATGTTATGGGACTAGGTACTGTCTCTCCTCCTGTTCCATCTCCTCTGTCTGGTGATGCTATGGGACTAGGTACGGTCTCTCCTGTTCCATCTCCTCTGTCTGGTGATGCTATATGACTAGGTACTTTCCCTGAGTGACAGCCCTTCCCTAATTCTCAAAGCCTGCTGCATCGATTATTTCGCTCTTCTCTTTTTAATCCTCCTCCACAATCTCTCTCTCTTCCTTTACCATAAATAAATACTCGGATTAAGCCCTGGATTAACGCTGACAGGGCGGGGCTTAACGAGCTAAGGAGACTAAATGCCCCACCTTGTCTCTAAAGCTCAGCATGTCAGAGAAGCCAACATCCAGGGAAATATGGCCATGTGTTCCAAATACAACCCTATTCCTTTATTAGTGAGCTACTATTGACCAGGGACTATAGGGTGCACTATAAAGGGAATAGGGTGCACTATAAAGGGAATATGGTGCACTATAAAGGGAATAGGTGCACTATAAAGGGAATAGGGTGCACTATAAAGGGAATATGGTGCACTATAAAGGGAATATGGTGCACTATAAAGGGAATAGGGTGCACTATAAAGGGAATATGGTGCACTATAAAGGGAATAGGGTGCACTATAAAGGGAATAGGGTGCACTATAAAGGGAATATGGTGCACTATAAAGGGAATATGGTGCACTATAAAGGAATAGGGTGCACTATAAAGGGAATAGGGTGTACTATAAAGGGAATATGGTGCACTATAAAGGGAATAGGGTGCACTATAAAATAGGGTGCAATAAAGGGAATGCACTATAAAGGGAATAGGGTGCACTATAAAGGGAATATGATGCACTATAAAGGGAATAGGGTGCACTATAAAGGGAATAGGGTGCACTATAAAGGGAATAGGGTGCACTATAAAGGGAATAGGGTGCACTATAAAGGGAATAGGGTGCACTTTAAAGGGAATAGGGTGCCATATGGAACACATACAGGGGAAATTCAAAATGCTGCCCTAATGTCAAGATAAGGCTGATTGATGAATGGACTCGATACTGTAAGAGAGTTAAACCGGTGGACCTGTAGGCCAAACTAAACTAAGCAGATGGGATTCTGTTCTGCTGTTCTCCTCTTTACTGATTAGATGAAGTCACTGTAGCAGACTTCTGCTGTTCTCCTCTTTACTGATTAGATGAAGTCACTGTAGCAGACTTCTGCTGTTCTCCTCTTTACTGATTAGATGAAGTCACTGCCCAGTAACACGAGCCTACCAGACGAGCTAAATGGATCTATGCTCCCTTCGAGGCAAGCAACACTGAACCATGCATGAGAGCACTAGCTGTTCTGGACGATTGTGTGATCAGGCTCTCCGTTGTGTGGCCGCGCACGACTTCAACAACATTATTACGTTTCCTGACAACACGATGGTGGTAGGATTGATCACCGACGGCGATGAGACAGCCTATAGGGAGGAGGTTAGAGACCTGGCAGTTTGATGCCAGGACAACATCCTCTCCTTTAACGTCAGCAAGACAAAGGAGCTGATTGTGGACTACCGGAAATGGAGACCAGAGCACACCACCATTCACATCGACAGGGCTGTAGTGTCCAAATCACTAAGGATCTATTCATGGTCCACACATACCAGCACAGTCGTGAATAGGGCACGACAAAGACTCTTCCCCATAAGGAGGTAGAAAAGATTTGGCATGGGGACCTCAGATCCTCAAAAAGTTGGAGTCTTACAGTGTTTATTCATCCAAAAGGAGGCAAGACAATGGTCGTGGACAGGCAAAAGGTCAAAACTAGATCAGAGTCCAGGAGGTACAGAGTGGCAGACAGGCTCGTGGTCAAGGCAGGCAGAATGGTCAGGCAGGCGGGTACTAAGTCCAGAAACAGGCGAGGGTCAAAACCAGGAGGACTAGAAAAAAGACAAAGCAAAAATCAGGTGAACAGGAAAAACGCTGGTTGACTTGGCAACATACAAGACGAACTGGCACAGAGAGAAAGTAAACACAGGGATAAATACACTGGTACAGAGAGACTGGAAACACAGGGATAAATACATTGGGAAAAACAAGACACCTGGAGGGGGTGGAGACAATAACAGGAACAGGTGAAACAGATCAGGGCGTGACAGCAAGGCGCTACACAGGGTGGTGTGGACAGCCCAGTACATCACTGGGACTGAGCTCCCTGCCATCCAGGACCTCTATACCAGGCGGTGTCAGAGGGTAGTGTACAGCCCAGTACAACACTGGGACCGAGCTCCCTGCCGTCCAGGACCTCTATACCAGGCGGTGTCAGAGGGTAGTGTACAGCCCAGTACAACACTGGGACCGAGCTCTCTGCCATCCAGGACCTCTATACCAGGCGGTGTCAGAGGGTAGTGTACAGCCCAGTACATCACTGGGACCGAGCTCCCTGCCATCCAGGACCTCTATACCAGGCGGTGTCAGAGGGTAGTGTACAGCCCAGTACAACACTGGGACCTAGCTCCCTGCCATCCAGGACCTCTATACCAGGCGGTGTCAGAAGGTAGTGTACAGCCCAGTACAACACTGGGACCAAGCTCACTGCCATCCAGGACCTCTATACCAGGCGGTGTCAGAGGGTAGTGTACAGCCCAGTACAACACTGGGACCAAGCTCCCTGCCATCCAGGACCTCTATACCAGGCGGTGTCAGAGGGTGTGTACAGCCCAGTCAGGGACCAAGCTCCCTGGGCGGTGTCAGAGGGTAGTGTACAGCCCAGTACAACACTGGGACATAGCTCCCTGCCATCCAGGACCTCTATACCAGGCGGTGTCAGAGGGTAGTGTACAGCCCAGTACAACACTGGGACCAAGTTCCCTGCCATCCAGGACCTCTATACCAGGCGGTGTCAGAGGGTAGTGTACAGCCCAGTACAACACTGGGACCAAGCTCCCTGCCATCCAGGACCTCTATACCAGGCGGTGTCAGAGGGTAGTGTACAGCCCAGTACAACACTGGGACCAAGCTCCCTGCCATCCAGGACCTCTATACCAGGCGGTGTCAGAGAAATGCCCCAACAAATTGTCAAAGACTCCAGCCATCCAAGTCATAGACTGTTCTCTCTGCTACCACACGGCAAGCGCTACCGATGCACCAAGTCTGGAAGCAACAGGACCCTGAACAGCTTCTACCCCCCGAGCCATAAGACTGATAAATAGTTAGTCCGGGTAGCTATTTGGTTTAATATTTAACTCTCTGCATTGACCCTTTTCCCACTAACTTTGTTGACTCATCACATCCGCTGCTACTATTGTTTATTATCTATCCTGTTGCCTAGTTACTTCACCCCTACCTATATGACCATATCTACTGTCTATTATCTATCCTTTACCCCTATCTATATGTACATATCTACGGTCTATTATCTATCCTTTACCCATACCTATATGTACCTATCTACTATCTATTATCTATCCTTTACCCCTACCTACACGTACATATCTACTGTCTAGTATCTATCCTTTACCCCTATCTATATGTACATATCTACGGTCTATTATCTATCCTTTACCCCTACCTATATGTACATATCTACTGTCTATTATCTATCCTTTACCCCTACCTATATGTACATATCTACGGTCTATTATCTATCCTTTACCCCTACCTATATGTACATATCTACTGTCTATTATCTATCCTTTACCCCTACCTATATGACCATATCTACGGTCTATTATCTATCCTTTACCCCTACCTATATGTACATATCTACCTCAATTACCTCGTACCCCTCCACATAGACTCAGTACTGGTACTTCCTGTATATAGCCATGCTTTTAGCTGGTACTTCCTGTATATACCCATGATATTACCTGGTACTTCCTGTATATAGCCATGTTATTACCTGGTACTTCCTGTATATAGCCATGTTATTACCTGGTACTTCCTGTATATAGCCATGTTATTACCTGGTACTTCCTGTATATAGCCATGTTATTACCTGGTACTTCCTGTATATAGCCATGTTATTACCTGGTACTCCCTGTATATATCCATGTTATTACCTTGTACTTCCTGTATATAGCCATGTTATTACCTGGTACTTCCTGTATATAGCCATGGTATTACCTGGTACTCCCTGTATATAGCCATGTTATTACCTAGTACTTCCTGTATATAGCCATGTTATTACCTGGTACTCATTTCACTATTAGTCGACACCTGTTGTTTACGAAACGTGACAAATACACATTTAGTTGATCGGATTTGAAAAGTGACCAAAACCAGGTCGTACAGTAACTCTCTAACACGCGTTAACTCAGATAGTACAGTCTTCATCCCAAATGGCACCCTATTCCCTACACAGTGCACTGCTTTTGACTGGGACCCATAGGGCATAGGGTGCCTTTTGGGATGCAACCCAGTGAGTGTGTCATTTCATTAATATTCATGGGAACTGTGACTTTAAAATAAATAAATAAACCTTGGACAGGCTAATCCTTAAAATTGTAATCATCCCCATTCCCAGACACCATTCCTTTTGTCTGTGCAGAAGGGAGAGATTCGAGAGGCTCGCGGATGAAGGGGAAGGATTTGAGTGTCGCGCTGCTGAGGGGGAAGGATTTGAGTGTCGCGCTGCTGAGGGGGAAAGATTTGAGTGTCGCGTGGATGAGTCCTTTACCCTGAAAATTACCTCCAGGCTCTTCAAGTGACTTCCTCCTTTTCCTGAGTAGAGAGACAGTAGAGAACTGTTATAGAGACAGTAGAGAACTGTTATAGAGACAGTAGAGAACTGTTATAGACACAGTAGAGAACTGTTATAGACACAGTAGAGAACTGTTATAGACACAGTCAGACTGGAGACACAGAACAGAACTGTTATAGACACAGTAGAGAACTGTTATAGAGACAGTAGAGAACTGTTATAGACTAGTCAGACTGGAGACACAGAACAGAACTGTTATAGACACAGTAGAGAACTGTTATTAGACTAATCAGACTGGAGACACAGTACAGAACTGTTATAGACACAGTAGAGAACTGTTATAGACACAGTAGAGAACTGTTATAGACACAGTAGAGAACTGTTATAGATTAATCAGACTGGAGACACAGTAGAGAACTGTTATAGACACAGTAGAGAACTGTTATAGACACAGTAGAGAACTGTTATAGACACAGTAGAGAACTGTTATAGACTAATCAGACTGGAGACACAGTAGAGTTGTTGGAGGGAGTGAGTGAGTGAGTGAGTGAGTGAGTGAGTGAGTGAGTGAGTGAGTGAGTGAGTGAGTGAGTGAGTGAGTGAGTGAGGGAGGGGAGGGAAGGGGAAGGAAGGAAGGAAGGAAGGAAGGAAGGAAGGAAGGAAGGAAGGAAGGAAGGAAGGAAGGAAGGAAGGAAGGAAGGAAGGAAGGAAGGAAGGAAGGAAGGGGTTTGTCAGTTTTGGATAGAGGGATGGAGGAGGGAAAGCGGGTGGGGTTGGTCTTCAACTCCCAGCTTCCTTTGCCTGGGGTGACCTGAGGTCCTGAGGTTGTGTTGCTACCAGTGACCAGGCAGCTCCACGGAAACAGCAAGGCATCGATTAGGGAAATCAGGATGAAGGGATGGAAAGATGGAGGGATGGAGTGTGGGGTTGGTCAACTTCCTTTGCCAGGGGTGGCCTGACGTTGTGTTGCCACTAGCGACCAGCTCCATGGAGACAGCGAGGCAAGGCGTGGATTAGCAAAGGCACTGGTGTGTGGCTACAGCTTTCCTACTTCATTTGATGCTCCAGCTACTTAACAAAAACATTCTGCTCTATATCTGTCCTTACTGGAGGATAATCCCCCATGTTTCCTCTCCTGCTGAAAATAGACCTTTCTCTTTCTAACTTCCTTTTTTACTAAAATGGAGGGAGGATTCTACCACCTCTCCTTTACATGGAGGTCAGTGGATGGAGGGAGGATTCTACCACCTCTACCAGCCTACAGTCAGACAGGACAGACAGTCTGGCCTCAGTTCTCTACTGTGTAGCCTACAGTCAGACAGGACAGACAGTCTGGCCTCAGTTCTCTACTGTGTAGCCTACAGTCAGACAAATACAGGATACGACACCACTTCTCTTTCCCTCCCTCCTTATTTCCCTCCCTCCCTCCTTATTTCCCTCCCTCCCTATTTCCCTCTATTTATCTCTGCTTCACACCTTCTCCTCTCTACAGTCCACCAAAGCCAGGGTAGACAGCACATCGTTCTGGTAGTATGAGAGTTGAATATCTCTGCTTCACACCCTCTCCTCTCTACAGTCCACCAAAGCCAGGGTAGACACTCATAATGGAACTAATAAATGAACTAATAATGGAACTAATAATAATGGAACTGTTCTGTGGATGCCTCTAAGGAACTGAATAAATGAACTAATGGAAATGAACTAATAATAGGGATGGACTGGCAAAAATGGGCCAGATGGGCTAAAAAATAACAAAATGGAACAAAAAATGGAACTAAAAATTGAACTTTAACCGGAACTAATAATGGAACTAATAATGGAACTAATAAATGAACTAATAATGGAACTAATAAATGAACTAATAATGGAACTAATAATGGAACTAATAAATGAACTAATAATGGAACTAAATTGAATAATAATGGAACTAATAAATGAACTAATAAATGCTAATAATGGAACTAATAATGGAACTAAAAATGGAACTAATAATGGAACTCATAATGAACTAATAATGGAACTAATAATGAACTAATAATGGAACTAAAAAAGGAACTAATAATGGAATAATAATGGAACTAATAAATGAACTAATAATGGAATTGATTATGGAACTAAAAAAGGAACTAATAATGGAACTAATAATAACGGAACTCATAATGGAACTCATAAATTAACTAACAATGGAACTAATAATGGAACTAATAAATGAACTAATAATGGAACTAATAAATGAACTAATAATGGTACTAATAATGGAACTAATAATAATGGAACTCATAAATTAACTAATAATGGAACTCATAATGGATCTAATAAATGAACTAATAATGGAACTAATAATAATGGAACTCATAATGGAACTAATAAATGAACTAATAATGGAACTAAAAATGGAACTAATAATGGAACTAAAATTGAACTAATAATGGAACTCATAATGAACTAATAATGGAACTAATAATGGAACTAATAAATGAACTAATAATGGAACTAATAAATGAACTAATATTGGAACTAATAATGGAACTAATAATAATGGAACTCATAATGTAACTCATAATGGAACTAATAAATGAACTAATAATGGAACTAATAATAATGGAACTCATAATGGAACTAATAAATGAACTAATAATGGAACTAAAAATGGAACTAATAATGGAACTAAAAATTGAACTAATAATGGAACTCATAATGAACTAATAATGAACTAATAATGGAACTAATAATGGAACTAATAAATGAACTAATAATGGAACTAATAATGGAACTAATAATGGAACTCATAATGGAACTCATAAATGAACTAATAATGGAACTAATAATAATGGAACTCATAATGGAACTCATAATGGAACTGATAATAATGGAACTCATAATGAACTAATAATGGAACTCATAATAATGGAACTAATAATGGAACTCATAATAATGGAACTAATAATGGAACTCATAATGGAACTCATAATAATGGAACTCATAATGGAACTCATAATAATGGAACTAATAATGGAACTCATAATGAACTAATAATGGAACTCATAATGGAACTCATAATAATGGAACTCATAATGGAACTAATAATGGAACTCATAATAATGGAACTCATAATAATGGAACTCATAATGGAACTAATAATAATGGAACTCATAATGGAACTCATAATGGAACTAATAATAATGGAACTCATAATGGAACTAATAATAATGGAACTCATAATGGAACTGGAACTAATAATGGAACTCATAATGGAACTAATAATAATGGAACTCATAATGGAACTAATAATAATGGAACTCATAATGGAACTAATAATGGAACTAATAATGGAACTCATAACGGAACTCATAATGGAACTCATAATAATGGAACTCATAATGGAACTCATAATGGAACTCATAATGGAACTCATAATGGTACTAATAAACGAACTAATAATGGTACTAATAAATGAACTAATAATGGAATAATAATGAACTGATAATGGGGGCGCTGAGGAACAGTTAATGAGTGGGTAGTGGGTCTGGAGAAGAACAGGTGGGGTCGGTGTGTCAGAAAAGCCAGGGACGATTTTATGGTCCCGAAAATCGAATCTTCTCACAAAAACGTGCGTAGCATCCGAACGGAAAGATGAGACTCTCAGGAACACGTACATGTCGGTTGTTTTGCTCTACGACGCCCACAGGCCTCAAAACACGGGTCTGAAGGTCTCCTGGTACCAGTTGGAAAAATGAATGGAATCACATATGGAGACTGTTAGGTTCCAAACGTAAGGGGTTAAATACACAGAAATACGTGTTTCCTGATCTTTCTTCTTCTCTCAGATATAAGACAGACACTTCAGAATAAACTTCCTTTAGATGTAAATACATGTTTCCTGATCTTTCTTCTTCTCTCAGATATAAAACAGACACTTCAGAACTAACTTCCTTTAGATGTAAATACATGTTTCCTGATCTTTCTTCTTCTCTCAGATATAAAACAGACACTTCAGAATAAACTTCCTTTAGATGTTTTGTGGGGCCTATGAATCTGTTATTCAATGTGTTTCTATGGGCTAATAGCAGTAAGGACTATCTGTTATTCAATGTGTTTCTATGGGCTAATAGCAGTAAGGACTATCTGTTATTCAATGTGTTTCTATAGGCTAATAGCAGTAAGGACTGTCTGTTATTCAATGTGTTTCTATGGGCTAATAGCAGTAAGGACTATCTGTTATTCAATGTGTTTCTAATAGCAGTAAGGACTATCTGTTATTCAATGTGTTTCTACTATCTGTTATTCAATGTGTTTCTAGCAGCTAATAGTAAGGACTATCTGTTATTCAATGTGTTTCTATTGGCTAATAGCAGTAAGGACTGTCTGTTATTCAATGTGTTTCTATGGGCTAATAGCAGTAAGGACTATCTGTTATTCAATGTGTTTCTATGGGCTAATAGCAGTAAGGACTATCTGTTATTCAATGGGTTTCTCTCCAGTGGGCAGGCCTGGGCTAAATTATGCCTCCACCCTTACCCCCATCTGTCTAATGGTAACTCCTAAACACTGCACAATGATGACACATTAGTGTGTACAGGTGTATGAACACATTGACACACACTGCCTCCTCCTCAACCACTCAGCAGGGTGGCTAGAAGTTAATCCCTGAGTGTTTATAAGCAATAACCGTTAGCAAGACCAAACAATAGTGACGCCACAGGACAGAAAACACAGCCAGACGTCCAGTTTGGGCCATATCTGCTTTACAACACCCTGTTCTGCTTGAGGAGGCTGGTTTATGTTTATATGAATGGGGTTTATGGGTAGGAGTTGTATTCCAGCTAACAGTGAGTAGAGGTGAGTAGTGGTGAGTAGTGGTGAGTAGTGGTGAGTAGTGGTGACTAGTGGTGAGTAGTGGTGACTAGTGGTGAGTAGTGGTGACTAGTGGTGACTAGTGGTGAGTAGTGGTGACTAGTGATGAGTAGTGGTGAGTAGTGGTGACTAGTGGTGACTAGTGATGAGTAGTGGTGAGTAGTGGTGAGTAGTGGTGAGTAGTGGTGACTAGTGGTGACTAGTGGTGACTAGTGATGAGTAGTGATGAGTAGTGATGAGTAGTGGTGAATAGTGGTGAGTAGTGGTGACTAGTGGTGAGTAGTGGTGACTAGTGGTGAGTAGTGGTGTGTAGTGGTGACTAGTGGTGAGTAGTGGTGACTAGTGATGAGTAGTGGTGACTAGTGGTGACTAGTGGTGAGTAGTGGTGAGTAGTGGTGACTAGTGGTGATTAGTGGTGACTAGTGGTGAGTAGTGGTGAGTAGTGGTGACTAGTGGTGAGTAGTGGTGATTAGTGGTGACTAGTGGTGAGTAGTGGTGATTAGTGGTGACTAGTGGTGACTAGTGGTGACTAGTAGTGACTAGTGGTGACTAGGGGTGAGTAGTGGTGAGTAGTGGTGACTAGCGTTGACTAGTGGTGACTAGTGGTGAGTAGTGGTGACTAGTGGTGAGTAGTGGTGACTAGTGGTGACTAGTGGTGACTAGTGGTGACTAGTGGTGAGTAGTGGTGACTAGTGGTGAGTAGTGGTGACTATTGGTGGGTAGTGGTGACTAGTGGGGAGTAGTGGTGACTAGTGGGGAGTAGTGGTGAGTAGTGGTGAGTAGTGGTGACTAGCGGTGACTAGTGGTGAGTAGTGGTGACTAGTGGTGAGTAGTGGTGACTAGTGGTGAGTAGTGGTGACTAGTGGTGAGTAGTGGTGACTAGTGGTGACTAGTGGTGAGTAGTGGTGACTAGTGGTGAGTAGTGGTGACTAGTGGTGAGTAGTGGTGACTATTGGTGGGTAGTGGTGACTAATGGGGAGTAGTGGTGACTAGTGGGGAGTAGTGGTGACTAGTGGTGAGTAGTGGTGAGTAGTGGTGACTAGTGGTGAGTAGTGGTGACTAGTGGTGAGTAGTGGTGACTAGTGGTGAGTAGTGGTGACTAGTGGTGAGTAGTGGTGACTAGTGGTGACTAGTGGTGAGTAGTGGTGACTAGTGCCCCTACCCAAGTGAGAGACATGGCTGTCAGATTCAGACTATATAGGGAATAGGCCTCTGGTCTAAGGTAGTGTACTATATAGGGAATATGGCTCTGGTCTAAGGTAGTGCACTATATAGGGAATAGGGCTCTGGTCTATAGTAGTACCACTATATAGGGAACAGGGCTCTGGTCTAAGGTAGTGTGTTATATGGGGAATAGGGCTCTGGTCTAAAGTAGTGCCCTATATAGGGAATAGGGCTCTGGTCTAAAGTAGTGTACTATGTAGGGAATAGCGCTCTGGTCTAAAGTAGTGTACTATATAGGGAATAGGGCTCTGGTCTAAAGTAGTGTACTATATAGGGAATAGGGCTCTGGTCTAAAGTAGTGTACTATATAGGGAATAGGGCTCTGATCTAAAGTAGTGTACTATGTAGGGAATAGGGCTCTGGTCTAAAGTAGTGTACTATATAGGGAATAGGGCTCTGGTCTAAAGTAGTGTACTATATAGGGAATAGAGCTCTGGTCTAAAATAGTGTACTATATAGGGAATAGGGCTCTGGTCTAAAGTAGTGTACTATATAGGGAATAGGGCTCTGGTCTAAAGTAGTGTACTATATAGGGAATAGGGCTCTGGTCTAAAGTAGTGTACTATATATGGTGCCATATGGGATTCACACTGAGTGTTAAGTGTTTAGCTTTTCTCAGCCTTTCACTTTCTCTCTTCGTCTCTCTGCCACCTCCTGCCATGTCAAATCCTTCACCGCCCCCGCGGGGCATTAGACCCCCCGTGCTTCTGCTGATTGGTTTAATGATGCAGGGCGAGAGCCGCCCGTGTGCGACACCTGTCGTTACGTTGCCGGTGGCGATATAACAGAATGGCGGGTGGGAGGCTGTCGAGGTCAGGCGATCTGCTGAAACCAATGTTTGAGAATGTCACCCTCTTCTCTTCTCTCACTGCCTGAGATACAATCTGACAGGGATTAAAGCCACACTCTGGGAGATGTGCAGACCATCAAAGACTGAATAGTCTTATATACAGTAGTGTCTGTTGCCCAACTCCCTTTTTAACACAATGTGTGTCAACCACAGCACAGTGTAATCCTGTCTCTGAATCTATTGCGTTGTTATTCACAACACGTTGCAACTCTGTGTCGTCTGGGAAAAATACTGTAAATAATAGCCAAGCAATTGTCTTGTGCTGTCTGTGTTGTGGTCTGACCTGGAAGAAGAGATGACCTTGTGGTCTGTCCTGGAAGGAGAGATGACCTTGTGGTCTGTCCTGGAAGGAGAGATGACCTTGTGGTCTGTCCTGGAAGGAGAGATGACCTTGTGGTCTGTCTTGGAAGGAGAGATGACCTTGTGGTCTGTCCTGGAAGGAGAGATGACCTTGTGGTCTGACCTGGAAGGAGAGA
>NC_088403.1:3541453-3583953 GCF_034236695.1 Oncorhynchus nerka
CTCTCTCTCTCTCTCTCTCATAATTTGCTTCTCAGTCCTAATGTGCTTGTCCCAAGCAGCAGTGCATCAATGACATCATTATAGTTGTCTCTCTTCTCCCTGCGACAGACTTACAACTCTCTCTAAAGTGCTGAGTTGCCTGTCTCCTTTTATCACACAGGCAGCTTGTGTGTGTGCGCGTGTGTGTGTGTGTGGTGCCCGCGGCGGCTAGACGGAAACGACTGCCATTATACGGGCGTCATGCTAAACGGACGCTTTAATGATGTCACGGCGTGCTCGCCGCCCACCAACTGACTGATTAGCTGTCACAGAGTTCCACCATCAGCACTATCCCAGAATCCTCAGCTTCATAAAACTAGTCAACCCTCACGGTTGATTAAAACTACTTTATTATTACATTTTGCTACTCCGGAGGAATTGGAATTAGGACCAAGGCTTGACGAGGGAAATGAGTACTGTACTCCTCAATAACATCTCACTACAGAGTACTGTACTCCTCAAGAACATCTCACTACAGAGTACTGTACTCCTCAAGAACATCTCACTACAGAGTACTGTACTCACCAATAACATCTCACTACAGAGTACTGTACTCCTCAATAACATCTCACTACAGAGTACTGTACTCCTCAAGAACATCTCACTACAGAGTACTGTACTCCTCAAGAACATCTCACTACAGAGTACTGTACTCTCCAAGAACATCTCACTACAGAGTACTGTACTCCCCAAGAACATCTCACTACAGAGTACTGTACTCCCCAAGAACATCTCACTACAGAGTACTGTACTCCTCAATAACATCTCACTACAGAGTACTGTACTCCTCAATAACATCTCACTACAGAGTACTGTACTCCTCAAACATCTCACTACAGAGTACTGTACTCCTCAAACATCTCACTACAGAACATCTCACTACAGAGTACTGTACTCCTCAAGAACATCTCACTACAGAGTACTGTACTCCTCAATAACATCTCACTACAGAGTACTGTACTCCTCAATAACATCTCACTACAGAGTACTGTACTCCTCAAGAACATCTCACTACAGAGTACTGTACTCCTCAATAACATCTCACTACAGAGTACTGTACTCCTCAAGAACATCTCACTACAGAGTACTGTACTCCTCAAGAACATCTCACTACAGAGTACTGTACTCCTCAAGAACATCTCACTACAGAGTACTGTACTCCTCAAGAACATCTCACTACATCTGTACAAGAACATCTCACTACAGAGTACTGTACTCCTCAATAACATCTCACTACAGAGTACTGTACTCCTCAATAACATCTCACTACAGAGTACTGTACTCCTCAAGAACATCTCACTACAGAGTACTGTACTCCTCAAGAACATCTCACTACAGAGTACTGTACTCCTCAATAACATCTCACTACAGAGTACTGTACTCCTCAAGAACATCTCACTACAGAGTACTGTACTCCCAAGAACATCTCACTACAGAGTACTGTACTCCTCAATAACATCACTACAGAGTACTGTACTCCCCAATTAATGTCAGTTTACATAAATTATATTCCACAATTTGGGCCAATGGGTTACCTTCTGAATGAATGGCCTGGACAGGGCCAATGGGTGACCTTCTGAATGAATTGCCTGGACAGGGCCAATGGGTGACCTTCTGAATGAATGGCCTGGACAGGGCCAATGGGCGACCTTCTGAATGAATGGCCTGGACAGGGCCAATGGGTGACCTTCTGAATGAATGGCCTGGACAGGGCCAATGGGTGACCTTCTGAATGAATGGCCTGGACAGGGCCAATGGGTGACCAATGAATGGCCTGGACAGGGCCAATGGGTGACCTTCTGAATGAATGGCCTGGACAGGGCCAATGGGTGACCTTCTGAATGAATGGCCTGGACAGGGCCAATGGGTGACCTTCTGAATGAATGGCCTGGACAGGGCCAATGGGTGACCTTCTGAATGAATGGCCTGGACAGGGCCAATGGGTGACCTTCTGAATGAATGGCCTGTGAAAGCTGTTGCTGCTGACAGGTGAAGGTTTCTGGCCGGATACTTGGTGACTGACGCTGACGGACAGCTGATGGGTGTGAGTCGTCACAGTAGCAGTCCTATGTGGCGTCTGTTCTGCCGTGGTGTGCCCTTCTGTGTCTGTCTGATTGACAGCTTGGGGTTCCCGCCCTCTGGCTTCTCTGTTGACCTCACGGGCGAGGTGATTGGCTGGGAGAGTTGATTGACAGCTTGGTGCTCCAACACTGCCCCTCGGGTGACCTCACAGAAAACAGAAACAGGAAACTGATTCTCCAGTTGTTTTATTAAGTTTAATGTTTTGACTAGAAGGTCTTCTTCAAAGAGGAAACGTTTTGTTCCTCACAACTATTCTATCTGTACCTTGTACATGTACAGTCACTGTTGACCCTTTGTCCCCTGTCTCCGAGGGACAGGTGTGACCTCTACTGTCCACTGACTAGGAAACCCTCTGTTGACCCCTTGTCCCCGAGGGACAGGTGTGACCTCTTCTGTCCACTGACTAGGAAACCATCAGTCCTCTCTCTGTTGACCCCTTGTCCCCGAGGGACAGGTGTGACCTCTTCTGTCCACTGATTAGGAAATCGTCAGTCCTCCCTCTGTCCTATTACTCTGTCCTTTCAGTCCTCTCTCTCTCCGTCCCAATGCCCTACTCCCTGTGGATCCTGCATGGCTGATCCTAGAGGGACAGCGTGGTGGCCAGCCTACTACCAGCCTACTGCCAGCCTGTAAATCACCCATATGTCACTATACCCTGGGGATTACTGTCAGGCAGCAGGAGAACACCACACTACAGCCACCAACCACAGGGCATATGTTGAAAGCTGTCTCTAAATAAATGGGACATATGTCATCGTCTTATAATGTAGAGAGGGGAGGGGAGGGGAGGGGAGGGAGGGGGGAGGAGAAGAGAGAAGAGAAGAGAAGAGAAGAGAAGAGAAGAGAAGAGGAGAGAGGAGAGGGAGAGAGAGAGGGAGAGGAGAGGAGAGGAGAGGAGAGGAGAGGAGAGGAGAGGAGAGGAGAGGAGAGGAGAGGAGAGGAGAGGAGAGGAGAGGAGAGGAGAGGAGGAGAGGGGGAGGAGACTCCATCCCAGCGACCACCACTGTCCATCCCTCCTGCTATCAGTAGTAATTAGATTTCTCCTCTCCGTGTTTTTTTCCCCCTGGTGGCGGTTGACATCGCATAATGAAATGAAGCTCTATTACCCCCCCGACGGGCCCATCGCCACGGCAGCAGCAGCCAACCGGCCCCCTGCTCCTTGACAAGACAAGACGAGGAGAGATTCTGATGGCAGCAGAGTCCGTATGTGATCGCATTCCAAAAGGCACCTTATACCCTATTCCCTACATAGTGCACTAAGTTACTTGTGACCAGAGCACTATGGGATCATACATAGGGAATAGGGTGCCATTTGGGACGAATCCTCAGTCAGCGATCCTCCCTTCCCCTTGACAAAAACCCCTCCTCTCTCTATCCCCCCAAATAAACAATATCCCTCGTCCCATCTGCCATCCCCCGCCACGAGCGCTTAGCACGCAACGCTGGTGTCTGTGACATCACGACATCGTGATAGATCTCTGGCTTTGATGGTCTGGCCCGGGAGGGTAATAATCTGTACCCCCTCTGTTAGAGATCAAAGGATGTGGTGGTCTGGGAGGGTATTAACCTGGACCCCCTCTGTTAGAGATCAAAGGAGGTGGTGGCCCGTGAGGGTATTAACCTGGACCCCCTCTGTTAGAGATCAAAGGAGGTGGTGGTCTGGGAGGGTATTAACCTGTACCCCCTCTGTTACAGATCAAAGGAGGTGGTGGCCTGGGAGGGTATTAACCTGGACCCCCTCTGTTAGAGATCAAAGGAGGTGGTGGTCTGGGAGGGTATTAACCTGGACCCCCTCTGTTAGAGATCAAAGGAGCTGGTGGTCTGGGAGCGTAATAACCTGTACCCCCTCTGTTACAGATCAAAGGAGGTGGTGGCCTGGGAGGGTATTAACCTGGACCCCCTCTGTTAGAGATCAAAGGAGGTGGTGGTCTGGGAGCGTAATAACCTGTACCCCCTCTGTTAGAGATCAAAGGAGGTGGTGGTCTGGGAGCGTATTAACCTGTACCCCCTCTGTTAGAGATCAAAGGAGGTGGTGGTCTGGCCCGGGAGGGTAATAACCTGTACCCCCTCGGTTAAAGATCAAAGGAGGTGGTGGTCTGGGAGGGTATCTAACCACTAGGCTACCCTGCCGCCCCATAATAGAGGGTAGTTTAATAGAGTGTAGGTTAATAGAGGGTAGGTTAATAGAGGGTAGGATAATAGAGGGTAGTTTAATAGAGGGTAGGATAATAGAGGGTAGTTTAATAGAGGGTAGGTTAATAGAGGGTAGGATAATAGAGGGTAGTTTAATAGAGGGTAGGTTAATAGAGGGTAGGATAATAGAGGGTAGGATAATAGAGGGTAGGATCATAGAGGGTAGGTTCATAGAGGGTAGGTTCAGAGGGTAGGTTCATAGAGGGTAGTTTAATAGAGGGTAGGGTATTACCTCTCTGCACCCTCACAGTCTCTCTCCCTCAGTCTCTCTCCCTCCCTCCGTCTCTCTCCCTCCCTCCGTCTCTCTCCCTCCCTCCGTCTCTCTCCCTCCCTCCGTCTCTCTCCCTCCCTCCGTCTCTCTCCCTCCCTCAGTCTCTCTCCCTCCCTCAGTCTCTCTCCCTCCCTCAGTCTCTATCTCTCTCCCTGCCCCATCTTCTCTCTCTCTATTTCTCTCTCTCTCTCTATTTGTTCTGCTCTGGGGCAGTTAGGGCAGACCTGGGACTGTTGAAAGGTAGAGTATTTATGGGCCCTGTGGGACTGTGGGACAGATTACCTAGAGGGTGTTGGTGCTTGCCCGTCAAGGTTCTACGGGCCTCTCCCCACATCATTCTTCCTCAGCCCGTAAAAACATGCTCACGGACTGGCACACACCAGCAGCGGGAGCTCGGTGGATGCTGAAGGTGTTTTCCTGAAATAGTATAGACAAACTAAGGTCACACGGTATAAGGAAGTGAGGTCATACGGTATAAGGAAGTGAGGTCATACGGTATTAGGAAGTGAGGTCATACGGTATTAGGAAGTGAGGTCATACGGTATTAGGAAGTGAGGTCATACGGTATTAGGAAGTGAGGTCATACGGTATAAGGAAGTGAGGTCAAACGGTATTAGGATGTGAGGTCATAATGTCAGGAGATCTGATACGAGCAACATTACAGATTCCTACATTTGTCTTCTGTAGACGCTACAGTCGATCTTCTATCTCTGCTGTGTCGTCAGTAGTCTGTTCACAGAGTCAGGGGTTAGGACTGTTATGTTGGGACACTTCCAATAGCTGAATCACAGGCTTCCTGACAGGGTCAGAGGTTAAGACAGTCCCAGTAGCTGAATGACAGGCGTCCTGACAGGGTCAGAGGTTAAAACCAGTTCCAGTAGCTGAATGACAGGCGTCCTGACAGGGTCAGAGGTTAAAAACAGTCCCAATAGCTGAATGACAGGTGTCCTGACAGGGTCAGAGGTCAAGACAGTTCCAGTAGCTATTTCTGTCTGAACGTTGCCTAACCCTTCTGTGTGTGTGTCTGAAAGTGGACTACAGTGTGTGTGTCAGAACGTGAACTACAGTGTGTGTGTCAGAACGTGGACAACAGTGTGTGTGTTGTAACCATTCTAACCCTCCCCCCTTGTATCTCTCCTGTCTCTCCAGACCTGAGGCGGATGACGGCAGGCTTCATGGGCATGGCTGTAGCCATCATTCTGTTTGGCTGGACAATAGGTGTTCCTCATGGGTTCTGGGATTCTGGGATGCTGCTGGGACAGATGGACTGATGACAACACAGATACTGTTCCTCATGGGGAGGTAAGAGGACAACACAGATACTGTTCCTCATGGGAGGTAAGAGGACAACACAGATACTGTTCCTCATGGGAGGTAAGAGGACAACACAGATACTGTTCCTCATGGGAGGTAAGAGGACAGCACAGATACTGTTCCTCATGGGAGGTAAGAGGACAACACAGATACTGTTCCTCATGGGAGGTAAGAGTTCCTCATGACAGCACAGATACTGTTCCTCATGGGAGGTAAGAGGACAACACAGATACTGTTCCTCATGGGAGGTAAGAGGACAACACAGATACTGTTCCTCAGATTACTGTTCCTCATGGGAGGTAAGAGGACAACACAGATACTGTTCCTCATGGGAGGTAAGAGGACAGCACAGATACTGTTCCTCAGGTAAGAGGACAACACAGATACTGTTCCTCATGGGAGGTACAACACAGATACTGTTCCTCATGGGAGGTAAGAGGACAGCACAGATACTGTTCCTCATGGGAGGTAAGAGGACACAGATACTGTTCCTCATGGGAGGTAAGAGGACAGATACTGTTCCTCATGGGAGGTAAGAGGACAACACAGATACTGTTCCTCATGGGAGGTAAGAGGACAACACAGATACTGTTCCTCATGGGAGGTAAGAGGACAACACAGATACTGTTCCTCATGGGAGGTAAGAGGACAACACAGATACTGTTCCTCATGGGAGGTAAGAGGACAACACAGATACTGTTCCTCTCATGGGAGGTAAGAGGACAACACAGATACTGTTCCTCATGGGAGGTAAGAGGACAACACAGATACTGTTCCTCATGGGAGGTAGGATAAGAGGAAGAGGACAGCACAGATACTGTTCCTCATGGGAGGTAAGAGGACAACACAGATACTGTTCCTCATGGGAGGTAAGAGGACAGCACAGATACTGTTCCTCATGGGAGGTAAGAGGACAGATACTGTTCCTCATGGGAGGTAAGAGGACAGCACAGATACTGTTCCTCATGGGAGGTAAGAGGACAACACAGATACTGTTCCTCATGGGAGGTAAGAGGACAACACAGATACTGTTCCTCATGGGAGGTAAGAGGACAGCACAGATACTGTTCCTCATGGGAGGTAAGAGGACAGCACAGATACTGTTCCTCATGGGAGGTAAGAGGACAACAGAGATACTGTTCCTCATGGGAGGTAAGAGGACAGCACAGATACTGTTCCTCATGGGAGGTAAGAGGACAACACAGATACTGTTCCTCATGGGAGGTAAGAGGACAGCACAGATACTGTTCCTCATGGGAGGTAAGAGGACAACACAGATACTGTTCCTCATGGGAGGTAAGAGGACAGCACAGATACTGTTCCTCATGGGAGGTAAGAGGACAACACAGATACTGTTCCTCATGGGAGGTAAGAGGACAGCACAGATACTGTTCCTCACAGACAGATACTGTTCCTCATGGGAGGTAAGAGGACAGCACAGATACTGTTCCTCATGGGAGGTAAGAGGACAGCACAGATACTGTTCCTCATGGGAGGTAAGAGGACAGCACAGATACTGTTCCTCATGGGAGGTAAGAGGACAGCACAGATACTGTTCCTCATGGGAGGTAAGAGGACAGCACAGATACTGTTCCTCATGGGAGGTAAGAGGTTCCTCACAGCACAGATACTGTTCCTCATGGGAGGTAAGAGGACAGCACAGATACTGTTCCTCATGGGAGGTAAGAGGACAGCACAGATACTGTATCTCATGGGAGGTAAGAGGACAGCACAGATACTGTTCCTCATGGGAGGTAAGAGGACAGCACAGATACTGTTCCTCATGGGAGGTAAGAGGACAGCACAGATACTGTTCCTCATGGGAGGTAAGAGGACAGCACAGATACTGTTCCTCATGGGAGGTAAGAGGACAGCACAGATACTGTTCCTCATGGGAGGTAAGAGGACAGCACAGATACTGTTCCTCATGGGAGGTAAGAGGACAGCACAGATACTGTTCCTCATGGGAGGTAAGAGGACAGCACAGATACTGTTCCTCATGGGAGGTAAGAGGACAGCACAGATACTGTATCTCAAGTCAAGGCTAAAACCACAACACTTCTTCTTTTGGGAGAAAAAAATCACAAAGGATGCTTTGAAATGTAAAAGAAAGTAACATATTCATAAGATAGTTTGTATTGGGGGGACCTAAATCCTGGTGATCAGGTAAATCAATCCAGGACGGCAGGTAGGCTAGTGGTTAAGATAGTTTGTTGGACCTAGCAAAATCAATCCAGCGTTGGACTAGCAAACAGCAGGTAGGCTAGTGGTTAGAGCGTTGGACTAGTAACCAGCAGGTAGCCTAGTGGTTAGAGCGTTGGACTAGTAACCAGCAGGTAGCCTAGTGGTTAGAGCGTTGGACTAGTAACCAGCAGGTAGCCTAGTGGTTAGAGCGTTGGTAGCCTAGTGGTTAAACAGCAGGTAGCCTAGTGGTTAGAGCGTTGGACTAGTAACCAGCAGGTAGCCTAGTGGTTAGAGCGTTGGACTAGTAACCAGCAGGTAGCCTAGTGGTTAGAGCGTTGGACTAGTAACCAGCAGGTAGCCTAGTGGTTAGAGCGTTGGACTAGTAACCAGCAGGTAGCCTAGTGGTTAGAGCGTTGGACTAGTAAACAGCAGGTAGCCTAGTGGTTAGAGCGTTGGACTAGTAAACAGCAGGTAGCCTAGTGGTTAGAGCATTGGGCCAGTAACCAGCAGGTAGCCTAGTGGTTAGAGCGTTGGGCCAGTAACCAGCAGGTAGCCTAGTGGTTAGAGCGTTGGACTAGTAACCAGCAGGTAGCCTAGTGGTTAGAGCGTTGGACTAGTAACCAGCAAGTAGCCTAGTGGTTAGAGCGTTGGACTAGTAACCAGCAGGTAGCCTAGTGGTTAGAGCGTTGGACTAGTAACCAGCAGGTAGCCTAGTGGTTAGAGCGTTGGACTAGTAACCAGCAGGTAGCCTAGTGGTTAGAGCGTTGGACTAGTAACCAGCAGGTAGCCTAGTGGTTAGAGCGTTGGACTAGTAACCAGCAGGTAGCCTGGTGGTTAGAGCGTTGGACTAGTAACCAGCAGGTAGCCTAGTGGTTAGAGCGTTGGACTAGTAACCAGCAGGTAGCCTAGTGGTTAGAGCGTTGGACTAGTAACCAGCAGGTAGCCTAGTGGTTAGAGTGTTGGACTAGTAACCAGCAGGTAGCCTAGTGGTTAGAGCGTTGGACTAGTAACCAGCAGGTAGCCTAGTGGTTAGAGCGTTGGACTAGTAACCAGCAGGTAGCCTGGTGGTTAGAGCGTTGGACTAGTAACCAGCAGGTAGCCTAGTGGTTAGAGCGTTGGACTAGTAACCAGCAGGGTAGCCTAGTGGTTAGAGTGTTGGACTAGTAACCAGCAGGGTAGCCTAGTGGTTAGAGTGTTGGACTAGTAACCAGCAGGTAGCCTAGTGGTTAGAGTGTTGGACTAGTAACCAGCAGGTAGGCTAGTGGTTAGAGTGTTGGACTAGTAACCAGCAGGTAGGCTAGTGGTTAGAGTGTTGGACTAGTAACCAGCAGGGTAGGCTAGTGGTTAGAGTGTTGGACTAGTAACCAGCAGGGTAGGCTAGTGGTTAGAGTGTTGGACTAGTAACCAGCAGGTAGCCTAGTGGTTAGAGTGTTGGACTAGTAACCAGCAGGTAGGCTAGTGGTTAGAGTGTTGGACTAGTAACCAGCAGGTAGCCTAGTGGTTAGAGTGTTGGACTAGTAACCAGCAGGTAGCCTAGTGGTTAGAGTGTTGGACTAGTAACCAGCAGGTAGGCTAGTGGTTAGAGTGTTGGACTAGTAACCAGCAGGTAGGCTAGTGGTTAGAGTGTTGGACTAGTAACCAGCCGGTAAGCTAGTGGGTAGAGCGTTGGACTAGTAACCGAAAGTTTACTACATCGAATCCTCGAGCTGACAAGGTAAAAAAAATCTGTCGTTCTGCCTCTGAACAAGGCAGTTAACCCACTGTTCCAAAATCCTCACTGTTCAAATCACTAATGGTCCAAACTCACACAGTCGTGATGAAAGCCCGACAGCGCCTCTTCTTCCCCCTCAGGGGGTTGGAAAGGTTTGGCATGGGCCAACAAATCGTCAAAGAGTTCTACAGCTGTCACCATTGAGAGCATGTTGATTTGGTATGGCAATATCACCGCCGTTAAAGACTCCAAGCCATAGACTGTTCTCTCTGCTTCCGCACGGCAAGCGGTACCGGTGCATCAAGTCTGACACCAACAGCTCTCTCTAAATAGCTATTTAGTTAGCTATTTCATTAGCGATTTAGTTAGCCATTTCGTTAGCCATTTAGTTAGCTATTTAGTTAGCTATTTAGTTAGCCATTTAGTTAGCCATTTAGTTAGCTATTTCATGAGCGAACTAAATAGCTAACTAAATAGCTAACGAAATGGCTAACGAAATATCTGACTTGACCCTTGTACTGTTTTCTTATTTACACACCGACTCCATACACACCGACTCTATACACACCGACTCTATACACACCGACTCTATACACACCGACTCCATACACACCGACACACCGACTCCATACACACCGACACCACTCCACACACACGACTCTATACACACCGACACACCGACTCCATACACACCGACTCCATACACACCGACTCCATACACACCGACTCTATACACACCGACTCCATACACACCGACTCTACACACACCGACTCTATACACACCGACTCCATACACACCGACTCCATACACACCGACTCTATACACACCGACTCCATACACACCGACTCTATACACACCGACTCCACACACCGACTCCATACACACCGACTCTATACACACCGACTCTATACACACCGACTCTACACACACCGACTCCATACACACCGACTCTATACACACCGACTCCATACACACCGACTCCATACACACCGACTCCATACACACCGACTCCATACACACCGACTCCATATACACACCGACTCTATACACACCGACTCCATACACACCGACTCTATACACACCGACTCCATACACACCGACTCTATACACACCGACTCCATACACACCGACTCCATACACACCGACTCCATACACACCGACTATACACCGACTCTACACACACCGACTCTATACACACCGACTCTATACACACCGACTCCATACACACACCGACTCTATACACACCGACTCTATACACACCGACTCTATACACACCGACTCTACACACACCGACTCTACACACACCGACTCCACACACACCGACTCTATACACACCGACTCTATACACACCGACTCCATACACACCGACTCTACTACACACCGACTCTATACACACCGACTCTATACACACCGACTCCATACACACTCCACTCTCCATACACACCGACTCCATACACACCGACTCTATACACACCGACTCCATACACACCGACTCTATACACACCGACTCCATACACACCGACTCCATACACACCGACTCTATACACACCGACTCTACACACGACTCCATACACACCCGACTCTATACACACCGACACACCGACTCTACACACACCGACTCTATACACACCGACTCTATACACACCGACTCCATACACACACACCGACTCTACACACCCGACTCCATACACACCGACTCTATACACACCGACTCTATACACACCGACTCTACACACCGACTCTATACACACCGACACCGACTCTATACACACCGACTCTATACACTCCATACACACCGACTCCATACACACCGACTCTATACACACCGACTCTACACACCGACTCTATACACACCTATACTCCATACACACTCCATACACACCGACTCCATACACACCGACTCCATACACACCGACTCCATACACACCGACTCCATACACACCGACGACTCTATACACACCGACTCTATACACACGACTCCATACACACCGACTCCATACACACCGACTCTATACACACCGACTCCATACACACCGACTCTATACACACCGACTCTATACACACCGACTCTATACACACCGACACACCGACTCTATACACACCGACTCTATACACACCGACTCCATACACACACTCCATACACCGACTCTATACACACCGACTCTATACACACCGACTCTATACACACCGACTCTATACACACCGACTCTATACACACCGACTCCATACACACCGACTCCATACACACCGACTCTATACACACCGACTCCATACACACCGACTCTATACACACCGACTCCATACACACCGACTCCATACACACCGACTCCATACACACCGACTCCATACACACCGACTCCATACACACCGACTCCATACACACCGACTCTATACACACCGACTCCATACACACCGACTCCATACACACTCTACACACCGACTCCATACACACCGACTCTACACACCGACTCCATACACACCCGACTCGACTCCATACACACCGACTCTATACACACCGACTACACACCGACTCTATACACACCGACTCTACACACACCGACTCTATACACACCGACTCTATACACACCGACTCCATACACACCGACTCCATACACACACGACTCCATACACACCGACACACCGAATAGAACCAGCTCTGTGAGCACGGGAATAGAACCAGCTCAGGGGTTACTGTGAACGGGAATAGAACCAGCTCAGGGGGGTTACTGTGAACGGGAATAGAACCAGCTCAGGGGGTTACTGTGAACGGGAATAGAACCAGCTCAGGGGGTTACTGTGAACGGGAATAGAACCAGCTCAGGGGGTTACTGTGAACGGGAATAGAACCAGCTCAGGGGGTTACTGTGAACGGGAATAGAACCAGCTCAGGGGGGTTACTGTGAACGGGAATAGAACCAGCTCAGGGGGGTTACTGTGAACGGGAATAGAACCAGCTCAGGGGGTTACTGTGAACGGGAATAGAACCAGCTCAGGGGGTTACTGTGAACGGGAATAGAACCAGCTCAGGGGGTTACTGTGAACGGGAATAGAACCAGCTCAGGGGGGTTACTGTGAACGGGAATAGAACCAGCTCAGGGGGTTACTGTGAACGGGAATAGAACCAGCTCAGGGGGTTACTGTGAACGGGAATAGAACCAGCTCAGGGGGTTACTGTGAACGGAATAGAACCAGCTCAGGGGGGTTACTGTGAACGGGAATAGAACCAGCTCAGGGGGTTACTGTGAACGGGAATAGAACCAGCTCAGGGGGGTTACTGTGAACGGGAATAGAACCAGCTCAGGGGGGTTACTGTGAACGGGAATAGAACCAGCTCAGGGGGGGGTTACTGTGAACGGGAATAGAACCAGCTCAGGGGGTTACTGTGAACGGGAATAGAACCAGCTCAGGGGGTTACTGTGAACGGGAATAGAACCAGCTCAGGGGGTTACTGTGAACGGGAATAGAACCAGCTCAGGGGGTTACTGTGAACGGGAATAGAACCAGCTCAGGGGGGTTACTGTGAACGGGAATAGAACCAGCTCAGGGGGTTACTGTGAACGGAATAGAACCAGCTCAGGGGGGTTACTGTGAACGGGAATAGAACCAGCTCAGGGGGTTACTGTGAACGGGAATAGAACCAGCTCAGGGGGGTTACTGTGAACGGGAATAGCACCAGCTCAGGGGGGTTACTGTGAACGGGAATAGCACCAGCTCAGGGGGTTCCTGTGAACGGGAATAGCACCAGCTCAGGGGGTTCCTGTGAACGGGAATAGAACCAGCTCAGGGGGGTTACTGTGAACGGGAATAGAACCAGCTCAGGGAGGGTTACTGTGAACGGGAATAGCACCAGCTCAGGGGGTTACTGTGAACGGGAATAGCACCAGCTCAGGGGGGTTACTGTGAACGGGAATAGCACCAGCTCGGGGGGTTACTGTGAACGGGAATAGCACCAGCTCAGGGGGTTGCTGTGAAAGAGCATAGCATCAACAGCCACATAGAGGACTGATTGTGTGCTGAGGAACTCTCATTAGTAGTGCTGGTGACTCTGATTAACAGCCTGCATTCTCTATGCCCCCCACACACACACAGGGAGACAGTGGCGGTAAAATCACACTAATAAATTATGTCATGACTTAAATGTAATGTAAATGCAGAAGGGGGGGGGGGAGAGAGATAGGGAGGGGGCAGAGGGGGAGGAAGAGGGAGAGAGAGAGAGGGGGAGAGAGGGAGAGAGAGAGAGAGGGAAAGAGAGAGGAAGAGAGAGAGGGAAAGAGAGAGGGAGAGAGAGGGGGGAAAGGGGAGGGAGAAACAAGAGAGAGGGGGAGGGGGAGAGAAAGAGGGGAGGGAGAGAGAGGAAGGGGAGAGACAAGAGAGGAGCGAGAGAGAGAGGGAGAGATAGAGAGGTGAAAGAGAGAGAGAGAGGGAGAGATAGAGAGGTGAAGAGAGAGAGGGGAGAGAGAGAGGGGGGATGGAGAGGAAGAGGGACAGAGAGAGAGCGAGGGAGAGAGAGAATAGCACCAGCTCAGGGGGTTACTGTGAACGGGAATAGCATCAGCTCAGGGGGTTACTGTGAACGGGAATAGCATCAGCTCAGGGGGTTACTGTGAACGGGAATAGCACCAGCTCAGGGGGTTACTGTGAATGGGAATAGCACCAGCTCAGGGGGTTGTTGTGAACGGGAATAGCTTTGGCTCAGGGGAGTTGTTGTGAACGGGAATAGCTTCGGCTCAGGGGGTTACTGCGAACGGGAATAGCACCAGCTCAGGGGGTTGCTGTGAACGGGAATAGCTTCAGCTCAGGGGGTTACTGTGAACGGGAATAGAACCAGATCAGGGGGTTACTGTGAACGGGAATAGCACCAGCTCAGGGGGTTGCTGTGAACGGGAATAGCACCAGCTCAGGGGGGTTACTGTGAACGGGAATAGAACCAGCTCAGGGAGGGTTACTGTGAACGGGAATAGCACCAGCTCAGGGGGGTTACTGTAAACGGGAATAGCGCCAGCTCAGGGGGTTGCTGTGAACGGGAATAGCACCAGCTCAGGGGGTTACTGTGAACGGGAATAGAACCAGCTCAGGGGGGTTGCTGTGAACGGGAATAGCACCAGCTCAGGGGGGTTACTGTGAACGGGAATAGCACCAGCTCAGGGGGGTTACTGTGAACGGGAATAGCACCAGCTCAGGGGGTTACTGTGAACGGGAATAGAACCAGCTCAGGGGGGTTACTGTGAACGGGAATAGAACCAGCTCAGGGAGGGTTACTGTGAACGGGAATAGCACCAGCTCAGGGGGTTACTGTGAACGGGAATAGCACCAGCTCAGGGGGTTGCTGTGAACGGGAATAGCACCAGCTCAGGGAGGTTACTGTGAACGGGAATAGCACCAGCTCAGGGGGTTACTGTGAACGGGAATAGCACCAGCTCAGTGGGGTTACTGTGAACGGGAATAGCACCAGCTCAGGGGGGTTGCTGTGAACGGGAATAGCACCAGCTCAGGGGGGTTACTGTGGACGGGAATAGCACCAGCTCAGGGGGGGGTTACTGTGAACGGGAATAGCACCAGCTCAGGGGGGTTGCTGTGAAAGAGCATAGCATCAACAGCCACATCAGATTACTGTGGCCCGGTCAGATTACTGTGGCCCGTCAGATTACTGTGGCCCGTCAGATTACTGTGGCCCGGTCAGATTACTGTGGCCCGGTCAGATTACTGTGGCCAGGTCAGATTACTGTGGCCAGGTCAGATTACTGTGGCCAGGTCAGATTACTGTGGCCCGTCAGATTACTGTGGCCAGGTCAGATTACTGTGGCCAGGTCAGATTACTGTGGCCCGGTCAGATTACTGTGGCCCGGTCAGATTCAAATTGATTGATTGTTACACAGTTTTACTGATGTTATAGTAAGTGCAAAGAAATTACTATAGTTCAGGGTACTGGGGGGAGGCTAGTAACAGTGACTATAGTTCAGGGTACTGGGGGGAGACTAGTAACAGTGACTATAGTTCAGGGTACTGGGGAGGCTAGTAACAATGACTATAGTTCAGGGTACTGGGGGAGGCTAGTAACAGTGACTATAGTTCAGGGTACTGGGGGAGGCTAGTAACAGTGACTATAGTTCAGGGCAGGGTACTGGGGGGCTAGTAACAGTGACTATAGTTCAGGGCAGGGTACTGGGGGAGGCTAGTAACAGTGACTATAGTTCAGAGCAGGGTACTGGGGGAGGCTAGTAACAGTGACTATAGTTCAGGGTAATGGGGGAGACTAGTAACAGTGACTATAGTTCAGGGTACTGGGGAGACTAGTAACAGTGACTATAGTTCAGGGTACTGGGGGGAGGCTAGTAACAGTGACTATAGTTCAGGGTACTGGGGGGAGACTAGTAACAGTGACTATAGTTCAGGGTACTGGGGGGAGGCTAGTAACAGTGACTATAGTTCAGGGTACTGGGGGAGGCTAGTAACAGTGACTATAGTTCAGGGTACTGGGGGGAGACTAGTAACAGTGACTATAGTTCAGGGCAGGGTACTGGGGGGAGGCTAGTAACAGTGACTATAGTTCAGGGTACTGGGGCAGGCTAGTGACATTGACTATAGTTCAGGGTACTATGGGGAGGCTAGTAACAGTGACTATAGTTCAGGGTACTGGGGGGAGGCTAGTAACAGTGACTATAGTTCAGGGTATATAGTATATAGGCTAGTAACAGTGACTATAGGTCAGGGCAGGGGTACTGGGGGAGACTAGTAACAGTGACTATAGTTCAGGGTACTGAGGGGAGGCTAGTAACAGTGACTATAGTTCAGGGTACTGGGGGGAGACTAGTAACAGTGACTATAGTTCAGGGTACTGGGGGGAGACTAGTAACAGTGACTATAGTTCAGGGCAGGGTACTGGGGGGAGGCTAGTAACAGTGACTATAGTTCAGGGTACTGGGGGGGAGGCTAGTAACAGTGACTATAGTTCAGGGTACTGGGGGGAGGCTAGTAGCAGTGACTATAGTTCAGGGTACTGGGGGGAGACTAGTAACAGTGACTATAGTTCAGGGTACTGGGGGAAGGCTAGTAACAGTGGCTATAGTTCAGGGCAGGGTACTGAGGGGAGGCTAGTAACAGTGACTATAGTTCAGGGCAGGGTACTGGAGGGAGGCTAGTAACAGTGACTATAGTTCAGGGTACTGGGAGGAGGCTAGTAACAGTGACTATAGTTCAGGGTACTGGGTGGAGGTTAGAAACTGTTACTAAAGTTCAGGGTACTGGAGGGCCCTCACCTCGTCATTGCTGGTAATCAGACTATCACTGTTGTGTCTTCACCAAACCTGATAATTGAGTTTAGTTCAGTGCTATGGGGCGATAGCCATTTAGCTCAGTGCTACGGGGCGATAGTCATTTAGCTCAGTGCTACGGGGCGATAGTCATTTAGTTCAGTGCTACGGGGCGATAGTCATTTAGCTCAGTGCTACGGGGCGATAGTCATTTAGTTCAGTGCTACGGGGCGATAGTCATTTAGCTCAGTGCTATCAGTGCTACGGGGCGATAGTCATTTAGTTCAGTGCTAGGGCGATGTCATTTAGCTCAGTGCTACGGGGCGATAGTCATTTAGCTCAGTGCTACGGGGCGATAGTCATTTAGCTCAGTGCTACGGGCGATAGTCATTTAGCTCAGTGCTACGGGGCGATAGTCATTTAGTTCAGTGCTACGGGGCGATAGTCATTTAGCTCAGTGCTACGGGCGATAGTCATTTAGCTCAGTGCTACGGGGCGATAGTCATTTAGCTCAGTGCTACGGGGCGATAGTCATTTAGTTCAGTGCTACGGGGCGATAGTCATTTAGTGCTCAGTGCTCAGTGCGGGGCGATAGTCATTTAGCTCAGTGCTACGGGGCGATAGTCATTTAGCTCAGTGCTACGGGGCGATAGTCATTTAGCTCAGTGCTACGGGGCGATAGTCATTTAGCTCAGTGCTACGGGGCGATAGTCATTTAGTTCAGTGCTACGGGGCGATAGTCATTTAGCTCAGTGCTACGGGGCGATAGTCATTTAGTTCAGTTACCTTCGCTTTCTTTGGAATAGGAGCAATGGTGGCCATCTTGAAGCAAGTGAGGACAGCAGACTGGGATAAGGAGAGATTCAATATGTCCGTAAACACTCCAGCCAGCTGGTCTGCACATACCCATTGGGTCCTGGTCAGAAGTAGTGTCCTATAGAGGGGTGTTGTGTGCCATTGGTTCCTGGTCAGAAGTAGTGTCCTATAGAGGGTGTTGGGTGCCATTGGGTCCTGGTCAGAAGTAGTGTCCTATACAGGGTTGTTGGTTGCCATTGGGTCCTGGTCAGAAGTAGTGTCCTATAGAGGGGTGTTGGGTGCCATTGGGTCCTGGTCAGAAGTAGTGTCCTATAGAGGGGTGTTGGGTGCCATTGGGTCCTGGTCAGAAGTAGTGTCCTATAGAGGGGTGTTGGGTGCCATTGGGTCCTGGTCAGAAGTAGTGTCCTATACAGGGTTGTTGGGTGCCATTGGGGACACAGATAAACAGCCCAGCGGTGTCACACAGCCAGCTCACAGAGTCAGGGTGGAATTACACCCTCAATCTACACACACAAGAGAGGAACCGTTGGAAAGTAATGTATTTTAATGCTGTACAGTGGAAATGTTCACAGTCTGAATGTGTTGGAAATTGGTTCTCCAAAATAATGATGATAGGAATGCATTGGATGTTGTATTATATTACCGATAAACGGTTTCACACTCAAACACCAAGTGAACATCGTTCTTATTGCATCAGTGTAACCCTCTCTCTCTCCCCTCCCTCTTCCCACCTCCTCTCTCTCTCCCTCTTCCCACCTCCTCTCTCTCTCTCCCTCTTCCCACCTCCTCTCTCTCTCTCTCTCTCTCTCCCTCTTCCCACCTCCTCTCTCTCTCTCCTTCCCACCTCCTCTCTCTCTCTCCTCTCTCTCTCTCTCTCTCTCTCTCTCACCTCTTCCCACCTCCTCTCTCTCTCTCTCTCTCTCTCTCTTCCCACCTCCTCTCTCTCTCTCTCTCTTTCTCTCGTTCTCCCTCTTCTCTCTCTCCCTATCCCCACCTTCTCCCTCCTCCTTTCCCCAACCTCCCCTCTCTCCACCCCTCTCCTCTCCTTTATCTTCCCCTACTCTCTCCCTCGACACCTCCCCTCTTACCCTCACCCCACCTCCCCCTCTCTCTCTCTCCACCCCTCTCCTCTCCCCACCTCCCCCTCTCTCTCTCTCCACCCCTCTCCTCTCCCCACCTCCCCTCTCTCTCTCCTCCCCTCTTACCCTCTCCCCACCTCCCCCTCTCTCTCTCTCCTCCCCTCTTACCCTCGCCCCACCTCCCCCTCTCTCTCCTCCCCTCTCTCCCTCTCCCCACCTCCCCTCTCTCCACCCCTCTCCCCACCTCCCCCTCTCGCTCTCTCCACCCCTCTCCTCTCCCCACCTCCCCCTCTCTCTCTCCTCCCCTCTCTCCCTCCCCCACCTCCCCCTCTCTCCACCCCTCTCCTCTCCTTTATCTTCCCCTAATCTCTCTCCTCCCCCCCCTCTCCCCACCTCCCCTCTCTCTCTCCTCCCCCTCTCCCCTCCCTCCCCCTCTCTCTCTCTCTCCTCCCTCCCCTCTCTCTCTCCCTCCCCCTCTCCCCCCTCCTCCCCCCCTCCCTCTCTCTCCCCTCCCCACCTCCCCCTCTCTCTCCTCCCCCCTCCCCCCCTCTCTCTCTCCCCACCTCCCCTCTCTCTCCCTCCCCCTCTCTCCCTCCCCTCCCCCACCTCCCCCTCTCTCTCTCTCTCCCCCCCAGGCACCTTCTGCATAATCTCTCTCTGTACCTGCGTGGCGGGGATCAACTTCGAGCTGTCCCGTTATCCTCGCTATCTGTACGGCCTGCCGGACGACATCGGCCACGGCTACGGCTGGTCTATGTTCTGCGCCTGGGGAGGTCTGGGGCTCACCCTCATCGCTGGTTTCTTCTGTACCCTGGCTCCCTCCGTCCAGCCCATCCCTCGATCCACCTGCCCCAAGTCGAGGCAGGAGAACGGGACGGTCTGCTAGAGGGACTGGGATGGAGGATAGAGGGACTGGAGGTCCAGTCCTGGATAGATAGCTGGCTACACCTTTAACCACACAGGACAGCCGTAACAAAAGAGAATTTAACAAACAAAAATGTAACAATGAGTTGACAAATCCATGCATTCATTTAATTAATAATTTTCCTGGCCACTTAAAGACAATGTTTTGTTTTGTCTTTGTTTAAAGTGTGTGTGTGTGTATAAACATGTTTAAAGTGTGTGTGTGTGTATAAACATGATCTGGTTTCTTGAAAAACAATTGTTCGTTTTTTTAAACACACGAACTGACAGAAAAATCTAATCATCGATCTGAAGTTGTGCTGAAGGGGGGAGGGTTTGTAGTCGGGGAGCGGATGTTGTGATGCTTGAAATGGATGTACCATGAAACGGCCTTCTCTACTGGGGGGAACGAGAGGAACCTTTCAGTAATGAACGATGACAGACGATGGACAACGAGGGATGGTAGTGACAACAACGGGGGGACATATTGGACATGGAACTTTTCAGCAGGAACATTAAGTCTGAATCTCAGAGGAACTCATCATGGTGACCAGCCTCTACCCCTTCCACAACAAGGGATGGGAGTTACAAGAACAACAGTCTGAACCTCAGAGGAACTAACTCATCATGGTGACCAGCCTCCACAACAAGGAGAATAATTGAATCTCTGTTGTTGCTGAGGGGAGGACGGCTCATCATAATGGCTTGAACGGCGCAAATGGAACGGTATCAAACACATGGAAACCATGGAAACCAAGCCATTCAAACACATGGAAACCAAACCATTCAAACACATTGAAACCAAACCATTCAAACACATGGAAACCATGGAAACCAAGCCATTCAAACACATGGAAACCATGGAAACCAAACCATTCAAACACATGGAAACCATGGAAACCAAACCATTCAAACACATGGAAACCATGGAAACCAAACCATTCAAACACATGGAGACCATGGAAACCAAACCATTCAAACACATGGAAACCAAACCATTCAAACACATAGAAACCATGTGTTTGATACCATTCCACCTATTTCCTCTCAAGCCATTTACCACGAACCCGTCCTCCCCAATTAAGGTGCCACCAACCTCCTGTGTCGAAGAGGGTTAAATCAACACTAACTGAGAGGGGTCAAAGGTTGAAGTATTATAAACAGCACATCCTGTTCTAAAGAGACACCTCAGCTTGTTGGAGACTTCAGATTGGACTAGCTGTGTGTTCCTCAGATCTACTCTGGCTCATTGGACTGGCTGTGTGTTCCTCAGATCTACTCTGGCTCATTGGACTGGCTGTGTGTTCCTCAGATCTACTCTGGCTCATTGGACTGGCTGTGTGTTCCTCAGATCTACTCTGGCTCATTGGACTGGCTGTGTGTTCCTCAGATCTACTCTGGCTCATTGGACTGGCTGTGTGTTCCTCAGATCTACTCTGGCTCATTGGACTGGCTGTGTGTTCCTCAGATCTACTCTGGGTCAGTGGACTAGCTGTGTGTTCCTCAGATCTACTCTGGCTCATTGGACTAGCTGTGTGTTCCTCAGATCTACTCTGGGTCATTGGACTAGCTGTGTGTTCCTCAGATCTACTCTGGCTCATTGGACTAGCTGTGTGTTCCTCAGATCTACTCTGGGTCATTGGACTAGCTGTGTGTTCCTGATTACTCTGGGTCATTGGACTGGCTGTGTGTTCCTCAGATCTACTCTGGCTCATTGGACTGGCTGTGTGTTCCTCAGATCTACTCTGGCTCATTGGACTGGCTGTGTGTTCCTCAGATCTACTCTGGGTCATTGGACTGGCTGTGTGTTCCTCAGATCTACTCTGGGTCATTGGACTGGCTGTGTGTTCCTCAGATCTACTCTGGCTCATTGGACTGGCTGTGTGTTCCTCAGATCTACTCTGGGTCATTGGACTGGCTGTGTGTTCCTCAGATCTACTCTGGGTCAGTGGACTAGCTGTGTGTTCCTCAGATCTACTCTGGGTCAGTGGACTAGCTGTGTGTTCCTCAGATCTACTCTGGGTCATTGGACTGGCTGTGTGTTCCTCAGATCTACTCTGGGTCATTGGACTGGCTGTGTGTTCCTCAGATCTACTCTGGCTCATTGGACTGGCTGTGTGTTCCTCAGATCTACTCTGGGTCATTGGACTGGCTGTGTGTTCCTCAGATCTACTCTGGCTCATTGGACTGGCTGTGTGTTCCTCAGATCTACTCTGGGTCATTGGACTAGCTGTGTGTTCCTCAGATCTACTCTGGGTCATTGGACTAGCTGTGTGTTCCTCAGATCTACTCTGGGTCAGTGGACTAGCTGTGTGTTCCTCAGATCTACTCTGGGTCATTGGACTGGCTGTGTGTTCCTCAGATCTACTCTGGGTCATTGGACTGGCTGTGTGTTCCTCAGATCTACTCTGGCTCATTGGACTGGCTGTGTGTTCCTCAGATCTACTCTGGGTCATTGGACTAGCTGTGTGTTCCTCAGATCTACTCTGGGTCATTGGACTAGCTGTGGGAGAAGAATGGCACATCACACGATACAGGCTCTCTAGAGTATCTCTACTGTTGTACAGAGAAATTACAGCCAGGAAATGCCATGTTGGAGCATTGTCATGCCCACCAGGGCATCCTAGTTTGCATCCCAAATGGCTCCCGATTCCCTCTGGTCCCTAGTCAACAGTAGTGCACTGGACAGGGAATAGGATGCCAATGGAGACACATACCTATTTCTTCAAGCCCCGTCTATCCTCAGTCATCTAACATTTTATACATTAATTCCTTTTTCTTTGTATCGTCCTGAAACCCATCGTGAATGCAGGAAACTGTGTGTTGTACTGAAACCCATCCTGAATTAACTGTGTGTTGGACTGAAACCCATCCTGAATTAAGGGAACTGTGTGTTGTACTGAAACCCATCCTGAATTAAGGAACTGTGTGTTGTACTGAAGGGAACTGTGTGTTGTACTGAAACCCATCCTGAATGAACTGTGTGTTGTACTGAAACCCATCCTGAATGAGGAAACTGTGTGTTGTACTGAAACCCATCCTGAATGAGGAAACTGTGTGTTGTACTGAAACCCATCCTGAATGAACTGTGTGTTGTACTGAAACCCATCCTGAATGAAGGGAACTGTGTGTTGTACTGAAACCCATCCTGAATTAAGGAACTGTGTGTTGTACTGAAGGGAACTGTGTGTTGTACTGAAACCCATCCTGAATGAACTGTGTGTTGTACTGAAACCCATCCTGAATGAGGAAACTGTGTGTTGTACTGAAACCCATCCTGAATGAACTGTGTGTTGTACTGAAACCCATCCTGAATGAGGAAACTGTGTGTTGTATGAATGAGGAAACTGTGTGTTGTACTGAAACCCATCCTGAATGAACTGTGTGTTGTACTGAAACCCATCCTGAATGAAGGGAACTGTGTGTTGTACTGAAACCCATCCTGAATTAAGGAACTGTGTGTTGTACTGAAGGGAACTGTGTGTTGTACTGAAACCCATCCTGAATGAACTGTGTGTTGTACTGAAACCCATCCTGAATGAGGAAACTGTGTGTTGTACTGAAACCCATCCTGAATGAACTGTGTGTTGTACTGAAACCCATCCTGAATGAAGGAACTGTGTGTTGTACTGAAACCCATCCTGAATGAAGGAACTGTGTGTTGGACTGAAACCCATCCTGAATGAAGGAACTGTGTGTTGTACTGAAGGAACTGTGTGTTGTACTGAAACCCATCCTGAATGAGGAAACTGTGTGTTGTACTGAAACCCATCCTGAATGAGGAAACTGTGTGTTGTACTGAAACCCATCCTGAATGAACTGTGTGTTGTACTGAAGGAACTATGTGTTGTACTGAAACCCATCCTGAATGAAGGAACTGGGTGTTGTACTGAAACCCTATACACTGCTCAAAAAATAAAGGGAACACTAAAATAACACATCCTAGATCTGAATGAATGAAATATTCTTATTAAATACTTTTTTCTTTACATAGTTGAATGTGCTGACAACAAAATCACACAAAAATTATCAATGGAAATCAAATGTATCAACCCATGGAGGTTTGGATTGGGAGACACACTCAAAATTAAAGTGGAAAACCACACTACAGGCTGATCCAACTTTGAATGTCCTTGAAACAAGTCAAAATGAGGATCAGTAGTGTGTGTGTGGCCTCCACGTGCCTGTATGACCTCCCTACAACGCCTGGGCATGCTCCTGATGAGGTGGCAGATGGTCTCCTGAGGGATCTCCTCCCAGACCTGGACTAAAGCATCCGCCAACTCTTGGACAGTCTGTGGTGCAACGTGGCATTGGTGGATGGAGCGAGACATGATGTCTCAGATGTGCTCAATTGGATTCAGGTCCGGGAACGGGCGGGCCAGTCCATTGCATCAATGCCTTCCTCTTGCAGGAACTGCTGACACACTCCAGCCACATGAGGTCTAGCATTGTCTTGCATTAGGAGGAACCCAGGGCCAACCGCACCAGCATATGGTCTCACAAGGGGTCTGAGGATCTCATCTCGGTACCTGATGGCAGTCAGGCTACCTCTGGCGAGCACATGGAGGGCTGTGCGGCCCCCCAAAGAAATGCCACCCCACACCATGACTGACCCACCTCCAAACCGGTCATGCTGGAGGATGTTGCAGGCAGCAGAACATTCTCCACGGCATCTCCAGACTCTGTCACGTCTGTCACATGTGCTCAGTGTGAACCTGCTTTCATCTGTGAAGAGCGCAGGGCGCCAGTGGCGAATTTGCCAATCTTGGTGTTCTCTGGCAAATGCCAAACATCCTGCACGGTGTTGGGCTGTAAGCACAACCCCCACCTGTGGACATCGGGCCCTCATACCACCCTCATGGAGTCTGTTTCTGACTGTTTGAGCAGACACATGCACCTTTGTGGCCTGCTGGAGGTCATTTTGCAGGGCTCTGGCAGTGCTCCTCCTGCTTCTCATTGCACAAAGGCGGAGGTAGCGGTCCTGCTGCTGGGTTGTTTCCCTCTACGGCCTCCTCCATGTCTCCTGATGTACTGGCCTGTCTCCTGGTAGCGCCTCCATGCTCTGGACACTACGCTGACAGACACAGCAAACCTTCTTGCCACAGCTCGCATTGATGTGCCATCCTGGATGAGCTGCACTACCTGAGCCACTTGTGTGGGTTGTAGACTCCGTCTCATGCTACCACTAGAGTGAAAGCACCGCCAGCATTCAAAAGTGACCAAAACATCAGCCAGGAAGCATAGGAACTGAGAAGTGGTCTGTGGTCACCACCTGCAGAACCACTTCTTTATTGGGGGTGTCTTGCTAATTGCCTATAATTTCCACCTGTTGTCTATTCCATTTGCCCAACAGCCTGTGAAATGTATTGTCAATCAGTGTTGCTTCCTAAGTGGACAGTTTGATTTCACAGAAGTGTGATTGACTTGGAGTTACATTGTGTTGCTTAAGTGTTCCCTTTATTTTTGGATCAGTGTAAACCAATATTACCCTGGTTCTGTCCTGTCATCTGTTTAAACAATATTACCCTGGTTTAAACAATATTACTGTCCTGTCATCTGTTTAAACAATATTACCCTGGTTCTGTCCTGTCATCTGTTTAAACAATATTACCCTGGTTCTGTCCTGTCATCTGTTTAAACAATATTACCCTGGTTCTGTCCTGTCATCTGTTTAAACAATATTACCCTGGTTCTGTCCTGTCATCTGTTTAAACAATATTACCCTGGTTCTGTTCTGTCATCTGTTTAAACAATATTACCCTGGTTCTGTCCTGTCATCTGTTTAAACAATATTACCCTGGTTCTGGCCTGTCATCTGTTTAAACAATATTACCCTGGTTCTGGCCTGTCATCTGTTTAAACAATATTACCCTGGTTCTGTCCTGTCATCTGTTTAAACAATATTACCCTGGTTCTGGCCTGTCATCTGTTTAAACAATATTACCCTGGTTCTGGCCTGTCATCTGTTTAAACAATATTACCCTGGTTCTGTCCTGTCATCTGTTTAAACAATATTACCCTGGTTCTGTTCTGTCATCTGTTTAAACAATATTACCCTGGTTCTGTCCTGTCATCTGTTTAAACAATATTTCTGTTCTGTCATCTGTTTAACCTGGTTCTGTCCTGTCATCTGTTTCTGGCCTGTCAAACAATATTACCCTGGTTCTGTCCTGTCATCTGTTTAAACAATATTACCCTGGTTCTGTCCTGTCATCTGTTTGGGAGGACTGACTTTCAAAATTGTATTGTTGCTCTCTGCCTTGGGGTTTTACTACGGAGCAGATTATATTTAGAGCTCGAGGACAACCGGTGAAAGATGTCATGAGGAGAGGTGGCCACAGCTTCAGGCAAAACCACAAGCTTCTAAAGATGGAGGACAAAGGCTCAGCCTATCAAAGGCTGGGAATCTCAGCCATTCTCTTTCTGTAAAGGTTTGTCACAACATCATATCACTTTTGATCATGAAGTACAATGTTATTCATAAATAATGTTATTCATAAACAACTACAGATGTAAACAATTAAATGTAAAGAAATGTCCAATCCCAGTGGTGTAATGTACTTAAGTAAAAAATACTTTTAAATACTACTTAAGTCGTTTTTTTTTTGGGGGGGGGGAAACTGTACTTTACTATTTATATTGTTTATAACTTTGGCTTCACTACATTCCTAAAGACAATAATGTGCTTTTTACTCCATACATTTTCCCTGACACCTAAAAGTGCTCGTTACATTTTGAATGCTTATCAGTGCTTATCAAGAGAACATCCCTGGTCATCCCTACTGCCTCTGATCTGGAGGACTCACTAAACAGAGAACATCCCTGGTCATCCCTACTGCCTCTGATCTGGAGTACTCACTAAACAGAGAACATCCCTGGTCATCTCTACTGCCTCTGATCTGGAGTACTCACTAAACAGAGAACATCCCTGGTCATTCCTACTGCCTCTGATCTGGAGTACTCACTAAACAGAGAACATCCCTGGTCATCTCTACTGCCTCTGATCTGGAGGACTCACTAAACAGAGAACATCCCTGGTCATCCCTACTGCCTCTGATCTGGAGGACTCACTAAACAGAGAATATCCCTGGTCATCCCTACTGCCTCTGATCTGGAGTACTCACTAAACAGAGAACATCCCTGGTCCTCCCTACTGCCTCTGATCTGGAGGACTCACTAAACAGAGAACATCCCTGGTCATCCCTACTGCCTCTGATCTGGTGGACTCACTAAACAGAGAACATCCCTGGTCATCCCTACTGCCTCTGATCTGGTGGACTCACTAAACAAAGAACATCCCTGGTCCTCCCTACTGCCTCTGATCTGGAGGACTCACTAAACAGAGAACATCCCTGGTCATCCCTACTGCCTCTGATCTGGTGGACTCACTAAACAGAGAACATCCCTGGTCATCCCTTCTGCCTCTGATCTGGAGGACTCACTAAACAGAGAACATCCCTGGTCATCCCTACTGTCTCTGATCTGGAGGACTCACTAAACAGAGAACATCCCTGGTCATCCCTACTGCCTCTGATCTGGAGGACTCACTAAACAGAGAACATCCCTGGTCATCCCTACTGCCTCTGATCTGGAGGACTCACTAAACAGAGAACATCCCTGGTCATCCCTACTGTCTCTGATCTGGAGGACTCACTAAACAGAGAACATCCCTGGTCATCCCTACTGCCTCTGATCTGGAGGACTCACTAAACAGAGAACATCCCTGGTCATCCCTACTGCCTCTGATCTGGAGGACAACCACACATGCACAATGCACACAATGTGTAAAGTGTCAGAGCCCCTGGTCATCCCTACTGCCTCTGATCTGGCGGACTCACTAAACAGAGAACATCCCTGGTCATCTCTACTGCCTCTGATCTGGAGGACTCACTAAACAGAGAACATCCCTGGTCCTCCCTACTGCCTCTAATCTGGAGGACTCACTAAACAGAGAACATCCCTGGTCATCCCTACTGCCTCTGATCTGGAGGACTCACTATACAGAGAACATCCCTGGTCATCCCTACTGCCTCTGATCTGGAGGACTCACTAAACAGAGAACATCCCTGGTCATCCCTACTGCCTCTGATCTGGAGGACTCAACAACCACACATGCATTGTTTGTAAAGTGTCAGAGCCCCTGGTCATCCCTACTGCCTCTGATCTGGCGGACTCAACAACCACACATGCATTGTGTGTAAAGTGTCAGAGCCCCTGGTCATCCCTACTGCCTCTGATCTGGCGGACTCACTAAACAGAGAACATCCCTGGTCATCTCTACTGCCTCTGATCTGGAGGACTCACTAAACAGAGAACATCCCTGGTCATCCCTACTGCCTCTGATCTGGGGGACTCACTAAACAAAGAACATCCCTGGTCATCCCTACTGCCTCTGATCTGGAGGACTCACTAAACAGAGAACATCCCTGGTCATCACTACTTCCTCTGATCTGGAGGACTCACTAAACAGAGAACATCCCTGGTCCTCCCTACTGCCTCTGATCTGGAGGACTCACTAAACAGAGAACATCCCTGGTCATCCCTACTGCCTCTGATCTGGTGGACTCACTAAACAGAGAACATCCCTGGTCATCCCTACTGCCTCTGATCTGGTGGACTCACTAAACAAAGAACATCCCTGGTCATCCCTACTGCCTCTGATCTGGAGGACTCACTAAACAGAGAACATCCCTGGTCATCCCTACTGCCTCTGATCTGGTGGACTCACTAAACAGAGAACATCCCTGGTCATCCCTTCTGCCTCTGATCTGGAGGACTCACTAAACAGAGAACATCCCTGGTCATCCCTACTGTCTCTGATCTGGAGGACTCACTAAACAGAGAACATCCCTGGTCATCCCTACTGCCTCTGATCTGGAGGACTCACTAAACAGAGAACATCCCTGGTCATCCCTACTGCCTCTGATCTGGAGGACTCACTAAACAGAGAACATCCCTGGTCATCCCTACTGTCTCTGATCTGGAGGACTCACTAAACAGAGAACATCCCTGGTCATCCCTACTGCCTCTGATCTGGAGGACTCACTAAACAGAGAACATCCCTGGTCATCCCTACTGCCTCTGATCTGGAGGACAACCACACATGCATTGTGTGTAAAGTGTCAGAGCCCCTGGTCATCCCTACTGCCTCTGATCTGGCGGACTCACTAAACAGAGAACATCCCTGGTCATCTCTACTGCCTCTGATCTGGAGGACTCACTAAACAGAGAACATCCCTGGTCCTCCCTACTGCCTCTAATCTGGAGGACTCACTAAACAGAGAACATCCCTGGTCATCCCTACTGCCTCTGATCTGAGGACTCACTAAACAGAGAACATCCCTGGTCATCCCTACTGCCTCTGATCTGGAGGACTCACTAAACAGAGAACATCCCTGGTCATCCCTACTGCCTCTGATCTGGAGGACTCAACAACCACACATGCATTGTTTGTAAAGTGTCAGAGCCCTGGTCATCCCTACTGCCTCTGATCTGGCGGACTCAACAACCACACATGCATTGTGTGTAAAGTGTCAGAGCCCCTGGTCATCCCTACTGCCTCTGATCTGGCGGACTCACTAAACAGAGAACATCCCTGGTCATCTCTACTGCCTCTGATCTGGCGGACTCACTAAACAGAGAACATCCCTGGTCATCCCTACTGCCTCTGATCTGGAGGACTCACTAAACAGAGAACATCCCTGGTCATCCCTACTGCCTCTGATCTGGGGGACTCACTAAACAAAGAACATCCCTGGTCATCCCTACTGCCTCTGATCTGGAGGACTCACTAAACAGAGAACATCCCTGGTCATCACTACTTCCTCTGATCTGGAGGACTCACTAAACAGAGAACATCCCTGGTCATCCCTACTGTCTCTGATCTGGAGGACTCACTAAACAAAGAACATCCCTGGTCATCCCTACTGCCTCTGATCTGGGGGACTCACTAAACAAAGAACATCCCTGGTCATCCCTACTGCCTCTGATCTGGAGGACTCACTAAACAGAGAACATCCCTGGTCATCACTACTTCCTCTGATCTGGAGGACTCACTAAACAGAGAACATCCCTGGTCATCCCTACTGTCTCTGATCTGGAGGACTCACTAAACAAAGAACATCCCTGGTCATCCCTACTGCCTCTGATCTGGAGGACTCACTAAACAGAGAACATCCCTGGTCATCCCTACTGCCTCTGATCTGGGGGACTCACTAAACAAAGAACATCCCTGGTCATCCCTACTGCCTCTGATCTGGAGGACTCACTAAACAGAGAACATCCCTGGTCATCTCTACTGCCTCTGATCTGGAGGACTCACTAAACAGAGAACATCCCTGGTCATCTCTACTGCCTCTGATCTGGAGGACTCACTAAACAGAGAACATCCCTGGTCATCCCTACTGCCTCTGATCTGGAGGACTCACTAAACAGAGAACATCCCTGGTCATCCCTACTGCCTCTGATCTGGAGGACAACCACACATGCATTGTGTGTAAAGTGTCAGAGCCCCTGGTCATCCCTACTGCCTCTGATCTGGCGGACTCACTAAACAGAGAACATCCCTGGTCATCTCTACTGCCTCTGATCTGGAGGACTCACTAAACAGAGAACATCCCTGGTCCTCCCTACTGCCTCTAATCTGGAGGACTCACTAAACAGAGAACATCCCTGGTCATCCCTACTGCCTCTGATCTGGAGGACTCACTAAACAGAGAACATCCCTGGTCATCCCTACTGCCTCTGATCTGGAGGACTCACTAAACAGAGAACATCCCTGGTCATCCCTACTGCCTCTGATCTGGAGGACTCAACAACCACACATGCATTGTTTGTAAAGTGTCAGAGCCCCTGGTCATCCCTACTGCCTCTGATCTGGCGGACTCAACAACCACACATGCATTGTGTGTAAAGTGTCAGAGCCCCTGGTCATCCCTACTGCCTCTGATCTGGCGGACTCACTAAACAGAGAACATCCCTGGTCATCTCTACTGCCTCTGATCTGGCGGACTCACTAAACAGAGAACATCCCTGGTCATCCCTACTGCCTCTGATCTGGAGGACTCACTAAACAGAGAACATCCCTGGTCATCCCTACTGCCTCTGATCTGGGGGACTCACTAAACAAAGAACATCCCTGGTCATCCCTACTGCCTCTGATCTGGAGGACTCACTAAACAGAGAACATCCCTGGTCATCACTACTTCCTCTGATCTGGAGGACTCACTAAACAGAGAACATCCCTGGTCATCCCTACTGTCTCTGATCTGGAGGACTCACTAAACAAAGAACATCCCTGGTCATCCCTACTGCCTCTGATCTGGGGGACTCACTAAACAAAGAACATCCCTGGTCATCCCTACTGCCTCTGATCTGAGGACTCACTAAACAGAGAACATCCCTGGTCATCACTACTTCCTCTGATCTGGAGGACTCACTAAACAGAGAACATCCCTGGTCATCCCTACTGCCTCTGATCTGGAGGACTCACTAAACAGAGAACATCCCTGGTCATCCCTACTGCCTCTGATCTGGGGGACTCACTAAACAAAGAACATCCCTGGTCATCCCTACTGCCTCTGATCTGGAGGACTCACTAAACAGAGAACATCCCTGGTCATCTCTACTGCCTCTGATCTGGAGGACTCACTAAACAGAGAACATCCCTGGTCATCTCTACTGCCTCTGATCTGGAGGACTCACTAAACAGAGAACATCCCTGGTCCTCCCTACTGCCTCTGATCTGGAGGACTCACTAAACAGAGAACATCCCTGGTCATCCCTACTGTCTCTGATCTGGAGGACTCACTAAACAGAGAACATCCCTGGTCATCCCTACTGCCTCTAATCTGGAGGACTCACTAAACATAGTACATCCCTGGTCATCCCTACTGCCTCTGATCTGGAGGACTCACTAAACAGAGAACATCCCTGGTCATCCCTACTGCCTCTGATCTGGAGGACTCACTAAACAGAGAACATCCCTGGTCATCCCTACTGCCTCTGATCTGGAGGACAACCACACATGCATTGTGTGTAAAGTGTCAGAGCCCCTGGTCATCCCTACTGCCTCTGATCTGGCGGACTCAACAACCACACATGCATTGTGTGTAAAGTGTCAGAGCCCCTGGTCATCCCTACTGCCTCTGATCTGGCGGACTCACTAAACAGAGAACATCCCTGGTCATCCCTACTGCCTCTGATCTGGGGGACTCACTAAACAAAGAACATCCCTGGTCATCCCTACTGCCTCTGATCTGGAGGACTCACTAAACAGAGAACATCCCTGGTCATCCCTACTGCCTCTGATCTGGGGGACTCACTAAACAAAGAACATCCCTGGTCATCCCTACTGCCTCTGATCTGGAGGACTCACTAAACAGAGAACATCCCTGGTCATCCCTACTGCCTCTGATCTGGGGGACTCACTAAACAAAGAACATCCCTGGTCATCCCTACTGCCTCTGATCTGGAGGACTCACTAAACAGAGAACATCCCTGGTCATCACTACTTCCTCTGATCTGGAGGACTCACTAAACAGAGAACATCCCTGGTCATCCCTACTGTCTCTGATCTGGAGGACTCACTAAACAGAGAACATCCCTGGTCATCCCTACTGCCTCTGATCTGGCGGACTCAACAACCACACATGCATTGTGTGTAAAGTGTCAGAGCCCCTGGTCATCCCTACTGCCTCTGATCTGGCGGACTCACCAACCACACATGCATTGTGTGTAAAGTGTCAGAGCCCCTGGTCATCCCTACTGCCTCTGATCTGGAGGACAACCACACATGCATTGTGTGTAAAGTGTCAGAGCCCCTGGTCATCCCTACTGCCTCTGATCTGGAGGACAACCACACATGCATTGTGTGTAAAGTGTCAGAGCCCCTGGTCATCCCTACTGCCTCTGATCTGGCGGACTCACCAACCACACATGCATTGTGTGTAAAGTGTCAGAGCCCCTGGCCATCCCTACTGCCTCTGATCTGGCGGACTCACTAAACAGAGAACATCCCTGGTCATCTAAACATTAAGGAACCTTCCCTGTTTCAGTTAAAACATTAAGGAACCTTCCCTGTTTCAGTTAAAACATTAAGGAACCTCCCTTGTTTCAGTTAAAACATTAAGGAACCTTCCCTGTTTCAGTTAAAACATTAAGGAACCTTCCCTGTTTCAGTTAAAACATTAAGGAACCTTCCCTGTTTCAGTTAAAACATTAAGGAACCTTCCCTGTTTCAGTTAAAACATTAAGGAACCTTCCCTGTTTCAGTTAAAACATTAAGGAACCTTCCCTGTTTCAGTTAAAACATTAAGTAACCTTCCCTGTTTCAGTTAAAACATTAAGTAACCTTCCCTGTTTCAGTTAAAACATTAAGGAACCTTCCCTGTTTCAGTTAAAACATTAAGTAACCCTTCCCTGTTTCAGTTAAAACATTAAGGACCTTCCCTGTTTCAGTTAAAACATTAAGTAACCCTTCCCCTGTTTCAGTTAAAACATTAAGTAACCTTCCCAGTTTCAGTTAAAACATTAAGGAACCTTCCCTTCCCTGTTTCAGTTAAAACATTAAGTAACCTTCCCTGTTTCAGTTAAAACATTAAGGAACCTTCCCTGTTTCAGTTAAAACATTAAGTAACCCTTCCCTGTTTCAGTTAAAACATTAAGGAACCTTCCCTGTTTCAGTTAAAACATTAAGTAACCTTCCCTGTTTCAGTTAAAACATTAAGTAACCTTCCCTGTTTCAGTAAAAACATTACGTAACCTTCCCTGTTTCAGTTAAAACATTAAGTAACCTTCCCTGTTTCAGTTAAAACATTAAGGAACCTTCCCTGTTTCAGTTAAAACATTAAGGAACCTTCCCTGTTTCAGTTAAAACATTAAGGAACCTTCCCTGTTTCAGTTAAAACATTAAGTAACCCTTCCCTGTTTCAGTTAAAACATTAAGTAACCCTTCCCTGTTTCAGTTAAAACATTAAGTAACCTTCCCTGTTTCAGTTAAAACATTAAGGAACCTTCCCTGTTTCAGTAAAAACATTACATAACCTTCCCTGTTTCAGATAAAACATTAAGTAACCTTCCCTGTCCCGTTTCAGTTAAAACATTAACGTTTCAAAAAACCTTCCCTGTTTCAGTAAAAACATTACGTAACCTTCCCTGTTTCAGTAAAAACATTAAGTAACCTTCCCTGTTTCAGTTAAAACATTAAATAACCTTCCCTGTTTCAGTTAAAACATTAAGTAACGTTCCCTGTTTCAGTTAAAATATTAAGTAACCCTTCCCTGTTTCAGTTAAAACATTAAGTAACCTTCCCTGTCCCCTGTTTCAGTTAAAACATTACGTAACCTTCCCTGTTTCAGTAAAAACATTAACCTTCCTGTTTCAGTAAAAACATTTAACCTTCCCTGTTTCAGTAAAAATTACATTTCCCTGTTTCAGTTAAAACATAAACCCTTCCCTGTTTCAGTTAAAACATTAAGTAACCTTCCCCTTTTCGGACTGCAGAAATGTAACATGTTTCAGATTCTTAGACAGAGCTATGGATGCAAGGACTGACCATCCATGATATCAACATGATAGTTTGAACCATGTTTTGAGGCTATACAGTGTTTATTTACATTTACTTTGTTTACTAACATTGGAGTAAAAACAAGCTTATATTTGTGCTTCTGATGGGGTACGACAGTTGAACTAAGCCAAGGAGAGTGACCATGATCAACTGCACCTTGCTCTGAGAAAATAAATCATAATTACCAGTTTAATATGCAAAAATAGCAGCCAACATGTTTCTGAAGAAAATATAGAATATTTGATTTTGATGATCTCAGAGACGGGGGCCTACGCTTCAAATGTAGTGCACTACTCTGTTCAAAAGTAGCGCACTATTCTGTTTCAAAAGTAGCGCACTACTCTGTTCAAAAGTAGCGCACTACTCTGTTCAAAAGTAGCGCACTACTCTGTTCGAAAGTAGCGCACTACTCTGTTCAAAAGTAGCGCACTACTCTGTTCAAAAGTAGCGCACTACTCTGTTCAAAAGCGCACTACTCTGTTCAAAAGTAGCGTTCAAAAGTAGCTACTCTGTTCAAAAGTAGCGCACTACTCTGTTCAAAAGTAGCACTACTCTGTTCAAAAGTAGCGCACTACTCTGTTCAAAAGTAGCGCACTACTCTGTTCAAAAGTAGCGCACTACTCTGTTCAAAAGTAGTGCACTACTCTGTTCAAAAGTAGCGCACTACTCTGTTCAAAAGTAGCGCACTACTCTGTTCAAAAGTAGCGCACTACACAATTGTCCCAGCATCCTCCGGGGTAGGCCGTCATTGTAAATAATAATTTGTCCTTAACTGACTTGACACCTAGTTAAATAACGGTTACATTTAAAATATATATAATAATAATCATTCAATTTAAATATCTGAGGTGAGTCTCACTGAGTTAGGTGGTCTCCCCCTGTTACCTGAGATGAGTCTCACTGAGTTAGGTGGTCTCCCTCTATAACCCCTGTTACCTGAGGTGAGTCTCACTGAGTTAGGTGGTCTCCCTCTATAACCCCTGTTACCTGAGGTGAGTCTCACTGAGTTAGGTGGTCTCCCTCTCTAACCCCTGTTACCTGAGGTGAGTCTCATTGAGTTAGGTAGTCTCCTCATGTTACCTGAGATGAGTCTCACTGAGTTAGGTGGTCTCCCTCTCTAACCCCTGTTACCTGAGATGAGTCTCCCTGAGTTAGGTGGTCTCCTCCTGTTACCTGAGGTGAGTCTCACTGAGTTAGGTGGTCTCCTCCTGTTACCTGAGATGAGTCTCACTGAGTTAGGTGGTCTCCCTCTCTAACCCCTGTTACCTGAGATGAGTCTCCCTGAGTTAGGTGGTCTCCTCCTGTTACCTGAGATGAGTCTCACTGAGTTAGGTGGTCTCCCCCTGTTACCTGAGGTGAGGCTCACTGAGTTAGGTGGTCTCCCTCTCTAACCCCTGTTACCTGAGATGAGTCTCACTGAGTTAGGTGGTCTCCCCCTGTTACCTGAGATGAGTCTCACTGAGTTAGGTGGTCTCCCCCTGTTACCTGAGGTGAGTCTCCCTGAGTTAGGTGGTCTCCCCCTGTTACCTGAGATGAGTCTCACTGAGTTAGGTGGTCTCCCCCTGTTACCTGAGATGAGTCTCACTGAGTTAGGTGGTCTCCCCCTGTTACCTGAGGTGAGTCTCACTGAGTTAGGTGGTCTCCCCCTGTTACCTGAGATGAGTCTCACTGAGTTAGGTGGTCTCCCCCTGTTACCTGAGGTGAGTCTCACTGAGTTAGGTGGTCTCCCCCTGTTACCTGAGGTGAGTCTCCCGGAGTTAGGTGGTCTCCCTCTCTAACCCCTGTTACCTGAGGTGAGTCTCACTGAGTTAGGTGGTCTCCCTCTCTAACCCCTGTTACCTGAGATGAGTCTCACTGAGTTAGGTGGTCTCCCTCTCTAACCCCTGTTACCTGAGGTGAGTCTCACTGAGTTAGGTGGTCTCCCTCTCTAACCCCTGTTACTCTTTAACCTTTCTACTACAGTCACAACTATAAACATTCTACTATGACTCCACACAGGAGAACACACCAGGGTCACGTTCATTTGGGCCTCACTAACCGCGTTTCCATCCACAGTTTTTAAGTAAGGTCATACTTGTGATAGAATCAAGAAGTTTCGTGAACAATTTTAGAAATGCCGACATGATGATTCGTTCGTTTCGACATGTTGGGAACTTGTTGTTGTTGTTGTGTTGTTGTTGTTGTGTTGTTGTTGTTGTTGTGTTGTAACGCGAGAGATCGCCGTGGAAACGACTTCATGCGATAAATGTTGACATAACCGTCGTATTGAAGTAAACTCGGAGTCACGTGACGATATGGTGTTGTGGTCCTCCCACTACGACTCAGGGAAACCATGCAGTTTATTAGACTACAGATGATGATGAACTTCACAGTCACGTGACGATATGGTGTTGTGGTCCTCCCACTACGACTCAGGGAAACCATGCAGTTTATTAGACTACAGATGATGATGAACTTCACAGTCACGTGACGATATGGTGTTGTGGTCCTCCCACTACGACTCAGGGAAACCATGCAGTTTATTAGACTACAGATGATGATGAACTTCACAGTCACGTGACGATATGGTGTTGTGGTCCTCCCACTACGACTCAGGGAAACCATGCAGTTTATTAGACTACAGATGATGATGAACTTCACAGTCACGTGACGATATGGTGTTGTGGTCCTCCCACTACGACTCAGGGAAACCATGCAGTTTATTAGACTACAGATGATGATGATGATGAACTTCACAGGAGGATGAAAGTGAACAGCGATGAGCTTGATCAATCAAATGGATTTATAAATCCCTTTTTTTTTTACATCAGTCATCAGCTCCTTTCCAATAAATATTGAGGGTTTTATGTTAAAAAATAAAATAATAAAATCGCTCTAACCCATTATAGTGTGGTCACGTATCCTCACTAGCCTCCCCATACTGTATCTGCCAGCTGATGGCTAGAGGTCAATTCCTTATTGGAAACGTTACGAAAGTCTCTCTCTCGCTCGGTTTCATTCTGTTTTCTTCCGTTTGGTGACTAATGAATACGGCCCAGATATCTACATCGTTTAAACGTGTTCTTCAGCATTTAAGTTTGTGTGTTGAAAGAGCCAAAGGGGATTAATGGCTCTCTCTGCAAAGTGTGGGTGGATTAATGACTCTCTCTGCAAAGTGTGGGTGGATTAATGACTCTCTCTGCAAAATGTGGGTGGATTAATGACTCTCTCTGCAAAATGTGGGTGGATTAATGACTCTCTCTGCAAAGTGTGGGTGGATTAATGACTCTCTCTGCAAAATGCGGGTGGATTAATGACTCTCTCTGCAAAGTGTGGGTGGATTAATGACTCTCTCTGCAAAGTGCGGGTGGATTAATGACTCTCTCTGCAAAGTGTGGGTGGTTTAATGACTCTCTCTGCAAAGTAGGGCTCAATTTGGTACTTTGAGGTCAGGAGGATATTGTAAAAATAATTATAAAAACAAAAATGTGCTTTTTGGTCTGAATTTAGGGTTAGTGACCACTCCAAAACAAAATGAATGATAAAAGACGCTAACCTATGCCACTTAAAGGTACATTGGTCCAATGCTTAAGAGGCATTAGAAGAAAACAAAACATGAATATTACCAATTGAAAATCTATTGCAGGATAAATCCATGTTAAAGTTTACATAGCTGGCCATATATGGATGTCTTTTCCTTCACTCTGCGGTCCAACTCATTCCAAACCATCTCAATTAGGTTGAGGTTGAGTGATTGTGGAGGCCAGGTTGTCTGATGCAGCATCCCATCACTCTCCTTCTTGGTCAAATAGCCCTTACCCAGCCTGGAGGTGTGTTGGGTCATTGTCCTGTTGAAAAACAAATGATGGCCCCACTCAGCTCAAGCCAGATGGGATGGTGTATCGCTGCAGAATGCTCTGGTAGCCATGCAGGTTAACTGTGCCTTGAATTCTAAATAAATCACAGGCAGTGTCACCAGCAAAGCACCCCCACACCTCCTCCTCCATGCTTCACAGTGGGAACCACACAAGATCATCCGGAGATCATCCGTTCACCTATTCTGCGTCTCACAAAGATGGAACCAAAAATCTCAGATTTGGACTCATCAGACCAAAGGACAGATTTCTACCAGTCTAATGTCCATTGCTCATGTTTGTTGGCCCAATCAAGTCTCTTCTTATTATTATTGGTGTCCTTTAGTAGAGGTTTCTTTGCAGCAATTCAACCATAAAGGGGCGGCAGCGTAGCCTAGTGGTTGCAAGTTCAAACCCCCGAGCTGACAAGGTACAAATCTGTCGTTCTGCCCCTGAACAGGCAGTTAACCCACTGTTCCTAGGCTGTCATTGTAAATAAGAATTTGTTCTTAACTGACTTGCCTAGTTAAATAAAGGTAAAATAAAAAATAAAGGCCTGATGCACGCAGTCTCATCTGAACAGTTGATGTTGAGATGTATCTGTTACTTGAACTCTGTGAAGCATTTATTTGGACTGCAATTTATGAGGCTGGTAACTCTAATGAACTTATCCTCTGCAGCAGAGGTAACTGATGGTTCGTCTGAGGTCATAGAGGGATTTCTTAGAAGCGTCTGGATTAGTGTCCCGCTCCTTGAAAGCGGTAGCTCTAGCCTTTAGCTCGGTGTGGATGTTGCCTGTAATCCATGGCTTCTGGTTGGGATATGTGCGCACAGTCACTGTGGGGACGACATCGTCGATGCACTTATTGAAGAAGCCGTTGACTGAGGTGGTAAAACTCCTCAATGCCATTGGATGAATCCCGGAACATATTCCAGTCTTTGCTGGAGAAACAGTCCTGTAGCGTAGCATCCGAGTCATCTGACCACTTCCGTATTGAGCGAGTCACTGGTACTTCCTGTTTAAGTTTTTACTTGTAAGCCAAAATCAGGAGGATAGAATTATGGTCAGATTTGCCAAATGGAGGGGCGAGGGAGAGCTTTGCACACGTCTCTGCGAGTGGAGAAAAGGTCATCTGGTTGCACAAGTGGTAGAAACTTGGTAAAATGGGTTTAAATTTGCCTGCATTAAAGTCCCCCGGCCACTAGGAGCGCCGCTTCTGGATCAGCATTTTGTTGTTTGCTTATGGCCTTATACAGCTGATTGAGTGGCCTTATACAGCTGGTTGAGTGGCCTTATACAGCTGGTTGATTGGCCTTTATACAGCTGATTGAGTGGCCTTATACAGCTGGTTGAGTGGCCTTATACAGCTGGTTGAGTGCTGGTCTTAGTGCCAGCATCAGGTAAATAGACAGCTATGTAACCACTAGGCTACCTATACAGCTGGTTGAGTGCTGGTCTTAGTGCCAGCATCAGTCTGTGGTGGTAAATAGACAGCTATGAATAATATAGATGAGAAATCTCTTGCTAGATAGTCTACAGCTTATCATTTATGTGGAACCTTTATTTAACTAGGCAAGTCAGTTAAGAACTAATTATTATTTACAATGACGGCCTACCACCGGCCAAACCCTAATTGCGCACCGCCCTATGGGACTCCCAATCGCGGCCGGTTGTGATACAGCCTAGGATCGAATCAGGGTCTGTAGTGATTCCACCAGCACTGAAATGCAGTGCCACTCAGGAGGTACTCTACCTCAGGCGAGTAATACCTCGAGACTTCTTTAATATTAGATATCACGCGACCAGCTGTTATTTACAAATAGACAGACACCCCCACCCCTCGTCTTACCAGACGTGGCTGTTCTGTCATGCCGATGTACGGAAAACCCAGCCAGCTCTATATTATCCGTGTCGTCGTTCAGCCACGACTTTGTGAAACATAAGATATTACAGTTTTTAATGTCCCGTTGGTCGGATGGTCTCCAACAGAGATCATCCAGTTTATTCTCCAGTGATTGTACGTTGGCCAATAGAACGGATGGTAGAGGCATGTTACACACTCGGGAAGCAGTATATCTTTCACGTGAGACTCATTAAAGAAAAAATCTTCGTCCAGTTCGAGGTGAGTAATCGCTGTTCTGATTTCCAGAAGCTCTTTTCGGTCATAAGAGACAGTAGCAGCAACATTATGTACACAATTAGTTACAAACATTGCGAAAAAACACACACAAAATAGCACAGTTGGTTAGGAGCCCATTAAAACGGCAGTCATCCCCTCCGGCGCCATTCTCCATTTTGTTTTCCTGTCCTGCTGAGCATTCAAAATGTATTGAGTACTTTTGGGTGTCAGGGAAAATGAATGGAGTAAAAAGTACATTATTGTCTTTAGGAATGTAGTGAAGTGAAAAATAAAAGTTAAATATTTAAATATAAAAAGATATAAATATAAAAAAAGATATAAATATTAAAGTACAGACCCCCCCACACACACACAAACAGGAAAAGACTTTAAAGTATTTCTTCTTAAGTACTTTACACCACTGTCTGGTTTAGCATACTGGCTCACTATACTGACCACAGAAGGCAGGTAATACTGTGTTACAGTGTGTAACCTGTCCATAAAAGCACACCTGAAGAGCAGTTGCACTCGATCCAGTATTGACAGATCTCTACTTTGTAAGGGCCCTTATATCACCGGTTGGCAGACTCAGGGCTTGTAATACCACACTGTAGGTTCCACAGAGATAGAACGAACGTCAGTGGTTCCAGGTCCTTCTACACCCCATAATGACATCACAATACCCCATAATGACATCACAATACCCCATAATGACATCACAATACCCCATAATGACATAGCGAAAGCAGGATCACACGTGAACTCATTCTCTAGAAGTGTTTGAACCCTACTGGAAAAACAGACCAATCTCTTTACAGGAACAACTGACCAGACCAGGACAGAGGCTTCAAATGCTTGATGAGTGTGGAAGGGACTTATGGGAATGTGGGTTTGAGGTTTCAGACGGTTTGAATGGTGTAAAATAGTCAAAACAGATATACTGCACCTTTCCTTTTGGACGGATAATGAACAAAAACCAAAGGATCGATCAACATTTTACATCAGTAATGTGTCTTAAAAAAAACACATGAAATAAAGAAAAACTCAACCCTGGAAAATGTTCAACTGTGGAATGTAAAATCATGATGAAATAAATTTCATTGGTGTGTTGGTAGTTCTGTTGTCATCCTGTGTACAATAGAATGTCCCTCTCTCTCTCTATAGGGAGAGAAAAAAAAAGTAGTGTACTATATAGGGAATAGGGCTCTGGTCTAAAGTAGTGTACTATATAGGGAATAGGGCTCTGGTCTAAAGTAGTGCACTATATAGGGAATAGGGCTCTGGTCTAAAGTAGTGCACTATATAGGGAATAGGGCTCTGGTCTAAAGTAGTGCACTATATAGGGAATAGGGCTCTGGTCTAAAGTAGTGCACTATATAGGGAATAGGGCTCTGGTCTAAAGTAGTACACTATATAGGGAATAGGGCTCTGGTCTAAAGTAGTGTACTATATAGGGAATAGGGCTCTGGTCTAAAGTAGTGCACTATATAGGGAATAGGGCTCTGGTCTATAGTAGTGTACTATATAGGGAATAGGGCTCTGGTCTAAAGTAGTGCACTATATAGGGAATAGGGCTCTGGTCTAAAGTAGTGCACTATATAGGGAATAGGGCTCTGGTCTAAAGTAGTGTACTATATAGGGAATAGAGCTCTGGTCTAAAGTAGTGTACTATATAGGGAATAGGGCTCTGGTCTAAAGTAGTGTACTATATAGGGAATAGGGCTCTGGTCTAAAGTAGTGCACTATATAGGGAATAGGGCTCTGGTCTAAAGTAGTACACTATATAGGGAATAGGGCTCTGTTCTATAGTAGTGTACTATATAGGGAATAGGGCTCTGGTCTATAGTAGTGCACTATATAGGGAATAGGGCTCTGGTCTATAGTAGTGTACTATATAGGGAATAGGGCTCTGGTCTAAAGTAGTGTACTATATAGGGAATAGAGCTCTGGTCTAAAGTAGTGCACTATATAGGGAATAGGGCTCTGGTCTAAAGTAGTGCACTATATAGGGAATAGGGCTCTGGTCTATAGTAGTGTACTATATAGGGAATAGGGCTCTGGTCTAAAGTAGTGCACTATATAGGGAATAGGGCTCTGGTCTAAAGTAGTGTACTATATAGGGAATAGGGCTCTGG
>NC_088403.1:3588953-3606453 GCF_034236695.1 Oncorhynchus nerka
TCCCTATGAGGTAGAGGTGGTCGCCCCCTTCTGGCATGGAGCAGTTCCTTCCTCTGATAGACGGTCAGTTTACAGCCACACCTGGTAAGGGTCGTCTCAAATGCCACCCTATTCCCTATATAGTGCACTACTTTAGACCAGGGCCATATTCCCTATATAGTGCACTACTTTAGACCAGGGCCATATTCCCTATATAGTGCACTACTTTAGACCAGGGCCATATTCCCTATATAGTACACTACTTTAGACGAGAGCCCTATTCCCCATATAGTGCACTACTTTAGACCAGAGACCTATTCCCTATATAGTGCACTACTTTAGACCAGAGACCTATTCCCTATATAGTGCACTACTTTAGACCAGAGACCTATTCCCTATATAGTGCACTACTTTAGACCAGAGCCCTATTCCCTATATAGTGCACTACTTTAGACCAGAGACCTATTCCCTATATAGTGCACTACTTTAGACCAGAGCCCTATTCCCTATATAGTGCACTACTTTTGACCAGAGCCCTATAGTACCACACTATAAAGGGGTTAGGGCACCTTTTGGGATGCACCCAAGGCGAGTCCTCCCAACCCCTCTCCCCCCTTCTCAGGGAGGCCTGAAACCAGAGACCTATTTAGGGATGTGAGAAACTCTGAACCCTACAGATATAAATAAAGCTGTAGAGTCAGAGGCTTAGCTCTCACTACACCTGTAAACTAACCTGTAGGGAGTCAGAGGCTTAGCTCTCACTACACCTATAAATAAAGCTGTAGAGTCAGAGGCTTAGCTCTCACTACACCTGTAAACTAACCTGTGGAGTCACAGGCATAGCTTTCACTACACCTGTAAACTAACCTGTGGAGTCAGAGTCTTAGCTCTCACTACACCTGTAAACTAACCTGTGGAGTCAGAGGCTTAGCTTTCACTACACCTGTAAACTAACCTGTGGAGTCAGAGGCTTAGCTTTCACTACACCTGTAAACTAACCTGCGGAGTCAGAGGCTTAGCTTTCACTACACCTGTAAACTAACCTGCAGAGTCAGAGGCTTAGCATTCACTACACCTGTAAACTAACCCGCAGAGTAAACTAACCTGTAAACTAACCTGCAGAGTAAACTAACCTGCAGAGTAAACTAACCCGCAGAGTAAACTAACCCGCAGAGCAAACTAACCTGTAGAGTAAATTAACCTGTAAACTAACCCGTAGAGTAAACTAACCTGTAGAGTAAACTAACCTGCAGAGTAAACTAACCTGCAGAGTAAACTAAACTAACCCGCAGAGTAAACTAACCCGCAGAGTAAACTAACCCACATAGTAAACTAACCTGCAGAGTAAACTAACCTGCAGAGAAAACTAACCTGCAGAGTAAACTAACCCGCAGAGCAAACTAACCTGCAGAGTAAACTAACCTGCAGAGTAAACTAACCTGTAGAGTAAACTAACCTGTAAACTAACCCGTAGAGTAAACTAACCCGTAGAGTAAACTAACCCGCAGAGTAAACTAACCCGCAGAGCAAACTAACCTGTAAACTAACCTGCAGAGTAAACTAACCTGCAGAGTAAACTAACCCGCAGAGTAAACTAACCCGCAGAGTAAACTAACCCGCAGAGCAAACTAACCCGCAGAGCAAACTAACCTGTAGAGTAAATTAACCTGTAAACTAACCTGCAGAGTAAACTAACCTGTAAACTAACCTGTAGAGTAAACTAACCCGTAGAGTAAACTAACCCGTAGAGTAAACTAACCTGCAGAGTAAACTAACCTGCAGAGTAAACTAAACTAACCCGCAGAGTAAACTAACCCGCAGAGTAAACTAACCCGCAGAGTAAACTAACCCGCATAGTAAACTAACCTGCAGAGTAAACTAACGTGCAGAGAAAACTAACCTGCAGAGTAAACTAACCCGCAGAGCAAACTAACCTGCAGAGTAAACTAACCTGTAGAGTAAACTAACCTGAAACCTGTAGAGTAAACTAACCTGTAGAGTAAACTAACCTGTAAACTAACCCGCAGAGTAAACTAACCTGTAAACTAACCCGTAGAGTAAACTAACCTGTAGAGTAAACTAACCCGCAGAGCAAACTAACCCGCAGAGTAAACTAACCTGTAGAGTAAACTAACCTGTAGAGTAAACTAACCTGTAAACTAACCTGCAGAGTAAACTAACCCGCAGAGTAAACTAACCCGCAGAGTAAACTAACCCGCAGAGTAAACTAACCTGCAGAGTAAACTAACCTGCAGAGTAAACTAACCCGCAGAGCAAACTAACCCGCAGAGCAAACTAACCTGTAGAGTAAACTAACCTGTAGAGTAAACTAACCTGTAGAGTAAACTAACCTGTAGAGTAAACTAAACTAACCTGTAAACTAACCTGCAGAGTAAACTAACCTGCAGAGTAAACTAACCTGTAGAGTAAACTAACCTGTAAACTAACCTAGAGTAAACTAACCTGTAAACTAACCTGCAGAGTAAACTAACCCGCAGAGTAAACTAACCCGCAGAGCAAAAACTAACCCGCAGAGTAAACTAACCCGCAGAGTAAACTAACCCGCAGAGTAAACTAACCCGTAGAGTAAACTAACCCGTAGAGTAAACTAACCTGTAAAAACTAACCCGTAGAGTAAACTAACCCGCAGAGTAAACTAACCTGTAAACTAACCTGTAGAGTAAACTAACCCGTAGAGTAAACTAACCTGTAAAAACTAACCTGCAGAGTAAACTAACCTGTAGAGTAAACTAACCCGTAGAGTAAACTAACCTGTAAACTAACCCGTAGAGTAAACTAACCCGTGCAGAGTAAACTAACCTGTAGAGTAAACTAACCTGTAGAGTAAACTAACCTGTAAACTAACCCGTAGAGTAAACTAACCCGTAGAGTAAACTAACCCCTGTAAACAACCCGTAAACTAACCCGCAGAGTAAACTAACCTGTAAACTAACCCGCAGAGTAAACTAACCCGCAGAGCAAACTAACCTGTAAACTAACCTGCAGAGTAAACTAACCCGCAGAGTAAACTAACCCGCAGAGCAAACTAACCCGTAGAGTAAACTAACCTGCAGAGTAAACTAACCTGCAGAGTAAACTAACCCGCAGAGTAAACTAACCCGTAGAGTAAACTAACCCGTAGAGTAAACTAACCCGTAGAGTAAACTAACCTGTAGAGTAAACTAACCTGTAAACTAACCTGTAAACTAACCTGTAGAGTAAACTAACCTGCAGAGTAAACTAACCTGCAGAGTAAACTAACCTGCAGAGTAAACTAACCTGCAGAGTAAACTAACCCGCAGAGTAAACTAACCCGTAGAGTAAACTAACCCGCAGAGTAAACTAACCCGCAGAGTAAACTAACCCGCAGAGTAAACTAACCCGTAGAGTAAACTAACCTGCAGAGTAAACTAACCTGCAGAGTAAACTAACCCGCAGAGTAAACTAACCCGTAGAGTAAACTAACCTGTAGAGTAAACTAACCTGTAAACTAACCTGCAGAGTAAACTAACCCGCAGAGTAAACTAACCCGCAGAGCAAACTAACCCGTAGAGTAAACTAACCTGCAGAGTAAACTAACCCGCAGAGCAAACTAACCTGCAGAGTAAACTAACCTGTAGAGTAAACTAACCTGAAACCTGTAGAGTAAACTAACCTGTAGAGTAAACTAACCTGTAAACTAACCCGCAGAGTAAACTAACCCGCAGAGTAAACTAACCCGCAGAGTAAACTAACCCGCAGAGCAAACTAACCCGCAGAGTAAACTAACCTGTAGAGTAAACTAACCTGTAGAGTAAACTAACCTGTAAACTAACCTGCAGAGTAAACTAACCCGCAGAGTAAACTAACCCGCAGAGTAAACTAACCTGCAGAGTAAACTAACCTGCAGAGTAAACTAACCCGCAGAGCAAACTAACCCGCAGAGCAAACTAACCTGTAGAGTAAACTAACCTGTAGAGTAAACTAACCTGTAGAGTAAACTAACCTGTAGAGTAAACTAACCTGTAAACTAACCTGCAGAGTAAACTAACCCGCAGAGTAAACTAACCTGTAGAGTAAACTAACCTGTAGAGTAAACTAACCTGTAAACTAACCTGCAGAGTAAACTAACCCGCAGAGTAAACTAACCCGCAGAGCAAACTAACCCGCAGAGTAAACTAACCCGCAGAGTAAACTAACCCGCAGAGTAAACTAACCCGTAGAGTAAACTAACCCGTAGAGTAAACTAACCTGTAAACTAACCCGTAGAGTAAACTAACCCGTAGAGTAAACTAACCTGTAAACTAACCTGTAAACTAACCCGTAGAGTAAACTAACCCGTAGAGTAAACTAACCTGTAAACTAACCCGTAGAGTAAACTAACCCGTAGAGTAAACTAACCCGTAGAGTAAACTAACCTGTAAACTACCCCGTAGAGTAAACTAACCCGTAGAGTAAACTAACCTGTAGAGTAAACTAACCTGTAGAGTAAACTAACCTGTAAACTAACCCGTAGAGTAAACTAACCCGTAGAGTAAACTAACCCGCAGAGTAAACTAACCCGCAGAGTAAACTAACCTGTAAACTAACCCGCAGAGCAAACTAACCTGTAAACTAACCTGCAGAGTAAACTAACCCGCAGAGTAAACTAACCCGCAGAGCAAACTAACCCGTAGAGTAAACTAACCTGCAGAGTAAACTAACCTGCAGAGTAAACTAACCCGCAGAGTAAACTAACCCGTAGAGTAAACTAACCCGTAGAGTAAACTAACCTGTAGAGTAAACTAACCTGTAGAGTAAACTAACCTGTAAACTAACCTGCAGAGTAAACGAACCTGTAGAGTAAACGAACCTGCAGAGTAAACTAACCTGCAGAGTAAACTAACCCGCAGAGTAAACTAACCCGTAGAGTAAACTAACCCGCAGAGTAAACTAACCCGCAGAGTAAACTAACCCGCAGAGTAAACTAACCCGCAGAGTAAACTAACCCGCAGAGTAAACTAACCCGTAGAGTAAACTAACCTGCAGAGTAAACTAACCTGCAGAGTAAACTAACCCGCAGAGTAAACTAACCCGTAGAGTAAACTAACCTGTAGAGTAAACTAACCTGTAAACTAACCTGCAGAGTAAACTAACCCGCAGAGTAAACTAACCCGCAGAGCAAACTAACCCGTAGAGTAAACTAACCTGCAGAGTAAACTAACCTGCAGAGTAAACTAACCCGCAGAGTAAACTAACCCGCAGAGTAAACTAACCCGCAGAGTAAACTAACCTGTAGAGTAAACTAACCTGTAAACTAACCCGTAGAGTAAACTAACCTGCAGAGTAAACTAACCCGTAGAGTAAACTAACCTGCAGAGTAAACTAACCTGTAGAGTAAACTAACCTGCAGAGTAAACTAACCCGTAGAGTAAACTAACCTGTAGAGTAAACTAACCTGTAGAGTAAACTAACCCGTAGAGTAAACTAACCTGTAAACTAACCCGTAGAGTAAACTAACCTGTAGAGTAAACTAACCTGTAAACTAACCTGCAGAGTAAACTAACCCGCAGAGTAAACTAACCCGCAGAGCAAACTAACCCGCAGAGTAAACTAACCTGTAGAGTAAACTAACCTGTAGAGTAAACTAACCTGTAAACTAACCTGCAGAGTAAACTAACCCACATTAGAGTAAACTAACCCGTAGAGTAAACTAACCCGTAGAGTAAACTAACCCGCAGAGTAAACTAACCCGCAGAGTAAACTAACCCGTAGAGTAAACTAACCCGTAGAGTAAACTAACCTGTAAACTAACCCGTAGAGTAAACTAACCCGTAGAGTAAACTAACCTGTAAACTAACCTGTAAACTAACCCGTAGAGTAAACTAACCCGTAGAGTAAACTAACCTGTAAACTAACCCGTAGAGTAAACTAACCCGTAGAGTAAACTAACCCGTAGAGTAAACTAACCTGTAAACTACCCCGTAGAGTAAACTAACCCGTAGAGTAAACTAACCTGTAGAGTAAACTAACCTGTAGAGTAAACTAACCTGTAAACTAACCCGTAGAGTAAACTAACCCGTAGAGTAAACTAACCCGCAGAGTAAACTAACCCGCAGAGTAAACTAACCTGTAAACTAACCCGCAGAGCAAACTAACCTGTAAACTAACCTGCAGAGTAAACTAACCCGCAGAGTAAACTAACCCGCAGAGTAAACTAACCCGTAGAGTAAACTAACCTGCAGAGTAAACTAACCTGCAGAGTAAACTAACCCGCAGAGTAAACTAACCCGTAGAGTAAACTAACCTGCAGAGTAAACTAACCTGTAGAAAACTAACCTGTAGAGTAAACTAACCTGTAAACTAACCTGCAGAGTAAACTAACCTGTAGAGTAAACTAACCTGCAGAGTAAACTAACCTGCAGAGTAAACTAACCCGCAGAGTAAACTAACCCGCAGAGTAAACTAACCCGTGTAGAGTAAACTAACCCGCAGAGTAAACTAACCCGCAGAGTAAACTAACCCGCAGAGTAAACTAACCCGCAGAGTAAACTAACCCGTAGAGTAAACTAACCTGCAGAGTAAACTAACCTGCAGAGTAAACTAACCCGCAGAGTAAACTAACCCGTAGAGTAAACTAACCTGTAGAGTAAACTAACCTGTAAACTAACCTGCAGAGTAAACTAACCCGCAGAGTAAACTAACCCGCAGAGCAAACTAACCCGTAGAGTAAACTAACCTGCAGAGTAAACTAACCTGCAGAGTAAACTAACCCGCAGAGTAAACTAACCCGCAGAGTAAACTAACCCGCAGAGTAAACTAACCCGCAGAGTAAACTAACCTGTAGAGTAAACTAACCTGTAAAAACTAACCCAGAGTAAACTAACCCGCAGAGTAAACTAACCTGCAGAGTAAACTAACCCGTAGAGTAAACTAACCTGCAGAGTAAACTAACCTGTAGAGTAAACTAACCTGCAGAGTAAACTAACCCGTAGAGTAAACTAACCTGTAGAGTAAACTAACCTGTAGAGTAAACTAACCCGTAGAGTAAACTAACCTGTAAACTAACCCGTAGAGTAAACTAACCTGTAGAGTAAACTAACCTGTAAACTAACCTGCAGAGTAAACTAACCCGCAGAGTAAACTAACCCGCAGAGCAAACTAACCCGCAGAGTAAACTAACCTGTAGAGTAAACTAACCTGCAGAGTAAACTAACCCGTAGAGTAAACTAACCTGTAAACTAACCCGTAGAGTAAACTAACCCGTAGAGTAAACTAACCTGTAGAGTAAACTAACCTGTAGAGTAAACTAACCTGTAAACTAACCTGCAGAGTAAACTAACCCGTATAGTAAACTAACCTGCAGAGTAAACTAACCTGTAGATTAAACTAACCTGTAGAGTAAACTAACCTGTAAACTAACCTGCAGAGTAAACTAATCCGCAGAGTAAACTAACCCGCAGAGTAAACTAACCCGTAGAGCAAACTAACCCGCAGAGCAAACTAATACGCAGATTAAACTAACGCGCAGAGTAAACTAACCTGCAGAGTAAACTAACCTGTAGAGTAAACTAACCTGTAACCTGTAGAGTAAACTAACCTGTAGAGTAAACTAACCTGTAAACTAACCTGTAGAGTAAACTAACCCGCAGAGTAAACTAACCTGCAGAGTAAACTAACCTGAGTAAACTAACCTGCAGAGTAAACTAACCCGCAAACTAACCTGTAGAGTAAACTAACCTGTAGAGTAAACTAACCTGTAGAGTAAACTAACCCGCAGAGTATACTAACCTGCAGAGTAAACTAACCTGCAGAGTAAACTAACCTGTAGAGTAAACTAACCTGTAGAGTAAACTAACCCGCAGAGTAAACTAACCTGCAGAGTAAACTAACCTGCAGAGTAAACTAACCCGTAGAGTAAACTAACCCGCAGAGTAAACTAACCTGCAGATTAAACTAACCTGCAGAGTAAACTAACCTGCAGAGTAAACTAACCTGTAGAGTAAACTAACCTGTAGAGTAAACTAACCTGTAAACTAACCTGCAGAGTAAACTAACCCGTAGAGTAAACTAACCTGCAGAGTAAACTAACCCAGTAGAGTAAACTAACCTGCAGAGTAAACTAACCTGTAGAGTAAACTAACCCGCAGAGTAAACTAACCTGTAGAGTAAACTAACCTGCAGAGTAAACCCTGCAGAGTAAACTAACCTGCAGAGTAAACTAACCTGCAGAGTAAACTAACCTGTAGAGTAAACTAACCCGTAGAGTAAACTAACCTGCAGAGTAAACTAACCTGTAGAGTAAAACTAACCTGTAGAGTAAACTAACCTGTAGAGTAAACTAACCTGCAGAGTAAACTAACCCGTAGAGTAAACTAACCCGTAGAGTAAACTAACCCGTAGAGTAAACTAACCTGCAGAGTAAACTAACCTGTAGAAACTAACCTGCTGAGTAAACTAACCTGCAGAGTAAACTAACCTGCAGAGCAAACTAACCTGCAGAGTAAACTAACCTGTAGAGTAAACTAACCTGTAACAAACTAACCTCAGAGTAAACTAACCTGCAGAGTAAACTAACCTGCAGAGTAAACTAACCTGTAGAGTAAACTAACCTGTAGAGTAAACTAACCTGGTAAACTCACCTTCAGAGTAAACAAGAGTAAACTAACCTGCAGAGTAAACTAACCCGTAGAGTAAACTAACCTGCAGAGTAAAGACTAACCTGCAGAGTAAACTAACCCTCCATCTTCAGAGTAAACTAACCTGCAGAGTAAACTAACCTGCAGAGTAAACTAACCTGCAGAGTAAAACTAACCTGTAGAGTAAACTAACCTGTAAGTAAACTAACCTGCAGAGTAAACTAACCTGTAGAGTAAACTAACCTGCAGAGTAAACTAACCCGCAGAGTAAACTAACCTGCAGAGTAAACTAACCTGCAGAGTAAACTAACCTGTAGAGTAAACTAACCTGTAGAGTAAACTAACCCGTGCAGAGTAAACTAACCTGCAGAGTAAACTAACCTGCAGAAGTAAACTAACCCGCAGAGTAAACTAACCCGTGGAGTAAACTAACCTGCAGAGTAAACTAACCTGCAGAGTAAACTAACCTGTAGAGTAAACTAACCTGCAGAGAACCTGTAAACTAACCTGTCAGAGTAAACTAACCTGCAGAGTAAACTAACCCGCAGAGTAAACTAACCCGTAGAGTAAACTAACCTGTAGAGTAAACTAACCTGTAGAGTAAACTAACCTAAACTAACCGCAGAGTAAACTAACCTGCAGAGTAAACTAACCTGAGTAAACTAACCTGCAGAGTAAACTAACCTGTAGAGTAAACTAACCTGAGAGTAAACTAACCCGGAGTAAACTAGAGTAAACTAACCCCAGAGTAAACTAACCCGTAGAGTAAACTAACCTGCAGAGTAAACTAACCCGTAGAGTAAACTAACCCGTAGAGTAAACTAACCCGACTGAGAGTAAACTAACCTGCAGAGTAAACTAACCTGTAAACAGAGTAAACTAACCCGTAGAGTAAACTAACCTGTAGAGTAAACTAACCCAGAGTAAACAACCTGTAGAGTAAACTAACCCGTAGAGTAAACTAACCTGTAGAGTAAACTAACCTGCAGAGTAAACTAACCCGTAGAGTAAACTAACCTGTAGAGTAAACTAACCTGCAGAGTAAACTAACCCAGCAGAGTAAACTAACCTGTCTGAGTAAACTAACCCGTAGAGTAAACTAACCTGCAGAGTAAACAACAACTTTTCTAACCCGACTAGAGTAAACTAACCTGTAGAGTAAACTAACCTGTAGAGTAAACTAACCTGCAGAGTAAACTAACCCAGAGTAAACTAACCTGCAGAGTAAACTAACCTGCAGAGTAAACTAACCTTAGAGAAGCACGCTTAGCGGTATTTTGTTTAATCTCTCCATATACTTTTCTAGCTTTGATCTGGACAAATTGATGCACCACAGGCATAAAGTGATATTTTCGGCCCATGAATTTTTTCAAAAAAAGTACAAATAAAAATGTCAAAATGTTTATTTTCATTAGTTTATCATACCAATGATCGCTCCTGAGGTACTGCATCTCAGTTCATCACTACAGTACCTGGTTCTAACCAGGGCTGAATCACATCCGGACGTGATTGGGAGTCCCAACAGGGCTGGTTCACAATTCAGGCAAAGCGGTCACCGGGTTTTGGTCTTGGGGTCCACCGTCATTGTAAACTAAGAATTTGTTCTTAACTGGCATTGCCTTGTTAAATAAACTAATACTACCTAACCCGTTATAAAAAATGCCATTGAATTGTAACCACTGATAAATGAACATACATCCATCATTTAAAAAACTAATTTAATAAACTAATGTAACAAACTGGACCTATTTAGTAACTTAATTTGAATAGATTGTGTTTGGTTCTGAATACAGTAGCAAACGTTGAGACACACCTCCTCATTCAAGGGTTGACAGAATGACAAGAGCTGCAAAGCTGTATCAAGACCACAAGAAAGTGGCTACTTTGAAAAAAAAAAATCTGAAATATAAAATATATTTTGATTCGTTTAACACTGTTTTGGTTAGACTGACATGATTCCACATATGTTATTTCATAGTTTTGATGTCTTCACTTATTTTACAATGTAGAAAATAGGTTTTAAAAAACAAAGAAAAACCCTTGAATGAGTAGATGTGTCCAAACGTTTGCCTGGTACTGTGCTTGGTAGATTCTGTGTACTGTTTCTAACTGCCTTTACCCGACAGACTTACCACAACTAACCTGCACAACTCTGGTTCCTCATCTTCAGAAGCATCAGCGGTCACCAGATGGTGTCTGGTTTCCTTAGACCTATTTTCCCAGACTGACAGACTTACCACACAACAACTCTGGTTCCTCATCTTCAGAAGCATCAGCGGTCACCAGATGGTGTCTGGTTTCCCTTAGACCTATTTTCCCAGACTGACAGACTTACCACACAACAACTCTGGTTCCTCATCTTCAGAAGCATCAGCGGTCACCAGATGGTGTCTGGTTTCCTTAGACCTATTTTCCCAGACTGACAGACTTACCACACAACAACTCTGGTTCCTCATCTTCAGAAGCATCAGCGGTCACCAGATGGTGTCTGGTTTCCTTAGACCTATTTTCCCAGACTGACAGACTTACCACACAACAACTCTGGTTCCTCATCTTCAGAAGCATCAGCGGTCACCAGATGGTGTCTGGTTTCCTTAGACCTATTTTCCCAGACTGACAGACTTACCACACAACAACTCTGGTTCCTCATCTTCAGAAGCATCAGCGGTCACCAGATGGTGTCTGGTTTCCTTAGACCTATTTTCCCAGACTGACAGACTTACCACACAACAACTCTGGTTCCTCATCTTCAGAAGCATCAGCGGTCACCAGATGGTGTCTGGTTTCCTTAGACCTATTTTCCCAGACTGACAGACTTACCACACAACAACTCTGGTTCCTCATCTTCAGAAGCATCAGCGGTCACCAGATGGTGTCTGGTTTCCTTAGACCTATTTTCCCAGACTGACAGACTTACCACACAACAACTCTGGTTCCTCATCTTCAGAAGCATCAGCGGTCACCAGATGGTGTCTGGTTTCCTTAGACCTATTTTCCCAGACTGACAGACTTACCACACAACAACTCTGGTTCCTCATCTTCAGAAGCATCAGCTGTCACCAGATGGTGTCTGGTTTCCTTAGACCTATTTTCCCAGACTGACAGACTTACCACACAACAACTCTGGTTCCTCATCTTCAGAAGCATCAGCGGTCACCAGATGGTGTCTGGTTTCCTTAGACCTATTTTCCCAGACTGACAGACTTACCACACAACAACTCTGGTTCCTCATCTTCAGAAGCATCAGCGGTCACCAGATGGTGTCTGGTTTCCTTAGACCTATTTTCCCAGACTGACAGACTTACCACACAACAACTCTGGTTCCTCATCTTCAGAAGCATCAGCGGTCACCAGATGGTGTCTGGTTTCCTTAGACCTATTTTCCCAGACTGACAGACTTACCACACAACAACTCTGGTTCCTCATCTTCAGAAGCATCAGCGGTCACCAGATGGTGTCTGGTTTCCTTAGACCTATTTTCCCAGACTGACAGACTTACCACACAACAACTCTGGTTCCTCATCTTCAGAAGCATCAGCGGTCACCAGATGGTGTCTGGTTTCCTTAGACCTATTTTCCCAGACTGACAGACTTACCACACAACAACTCTGGTTCCTCATCTTCAGAAGCATCAGCGGTCACCAGATGGTGTCTGGTTTCCTTAGACCTATTTTCCCAGACTGACAGACTTACCACACAACAACTCTGGTTCCTCATCTTCAGAAGCATCAGCGGTCACCAGATGGTGTCTGGTTTCCTTAGACCTATTTTCCCAGACTGACAGACTTACCACACAACAACTCTGGTTCCTCATCTTCAGAAGCATCAGCGGTCACCAGATGGTGTCTGGTTTCCTTAGACCTATTTTCCCAGACTGACAGACTTACCACACAACAACTCTGGTTCCTCATCTTCAGAAGCATCAGCGGTCACCAGATGGTGTCTGGTTTCCTTAGACCTATTTTCCCAGACTGACAGACTTACCACACAACAACTCTGGTTCCTCATCTTCAGAAGCATCAGCGGTCACCAGATGGTGTCTGGTTTCCTTAGACCTATTTTCCCAGACTGACAGACTTACCACACAACAACTCTGGTTCCTCATCTTCAGAAGCATCAGCGGTCACCAGATGGTGTCTGGTTTCCTTAGACCTATTTTCCCAGACTGACAGACTTACCACACAACAACTCTGGTTCCTCATCTTCAGAAGCATCAGCGGTCACCAGATGGTGTCTGGTTTCCTTAGACCTATTTTCCCAGACTGACAGACTTACCACACAACAACTCTGGTTCCTCATCTTCAGAAGCATCAGCGGTCACCAGATGGTGTCTGGTTTCCTTAGACCTATTTTCCCAGACTGACAGACTTACCACACAACAACTCTGGTTCCTCATCTTCAGAAGCATCAGCGGTCACCAGATGGTGTCTGGTTTCCTTAGACCTATTTTCCCAGACTGACAGACTTACCACACAACAACTCTGGTTCCTCATCTTCAGAAGCATCAGCGGTCACCAGATGGTGTCTGGTTTCCTTAGACCTATTTTCCCAGACTGACAGACTTACCACACAACAACTCTGGTTCCTCATCTTCAGAAGCATCAGCGGTCACCAGATGGTGTCTGGTTTCCTTAGACCTATTTTCCCAGACTGACAGACTTACCACACAACAACTCTGGTTCCTCATCTTCAGAAGCATCAGCGGTCACCAGATGGTGTCTGGTTTCCTTAGACCTATTTTCCCAGACTGACAGACTTACCACACAACAACTCTGGTTCCTCATCTTCAGAAGCATCAGCGGTCACCAGATGGTGTCTGGTTTCCTTAGACCTATTTTCCCAGACTGACAGACTTACCACACAACAACTCTGGTTCCTCATCTTCAGAAGCATCAGCGGTCACCAGATGGTGTCTGGTTTCCTTAGACCTATTTTCCCAGACTGACAGACTTACCACACAACAACTCTGGTTCCTCATCTTCAGAAGCATCAGCGGTCACCAGATGGTGTCTGGTTTCCTTAGACCTATTTTCCCAGACTGACAGACTTACCACACAACAACTCTGGTTCCTCATCTTCAGAAGCATCAGCGGTCACCAGATGGTGTCTGGTTTCCTTAGACCTATTTTCCCCAGACTGACAGACTTACCACACAACAACTCTGGTTCCTCATCTTCAGAAGCATCAGCGGTCACCAGATGGTGTCTGGTTTCCTTAGACCTATTTTCCCCAGACTGACAGACTTACCACACAACAACTCTGGTTCCTCATCTTCAGAAGCATCAGCGGTCACCAGATGGTGTCTGGTTTCCTTAGACCTATTTTCCCAGACTGACAGACTTACCACACAACAACTCTGGTTCCTCATCTTCAGAAGCATCAGCGGTCACCAGATGGTGTCTGGTTTCCTTAGACCTATTTTCCCAGACTGACAGACTTACCACACAACAACTCTGGTTCCTCATCTTCAGAAGCATCAGCGGTCACCAGATGGTGTCTGGTTTCCTTAGACCTATTTTCCCAGACTGACAGACTTACCACACAACAACTCTGGTTCCTCATCTTCAGAAGCATCAGCGGTCACCAGATGGTGTCTGGTTTCCTTAGACCTATTTTCCCCAGACTGACAGACTTACCACACAACAACTCTGGTTCCTCATCTTCAGAAGCATCAGCGGTCACCAGATGGTGTCTGGTTTCCTTAGACCTATTTTCCCAGACTGACAGACTTACCACACAACAACTCTGGTTCCTCATCTTCAGAAGCATCAGCGGTCACCAGATGGTGTCTGGTTTCCTTAGACCTATTTTCCCAGACTGACAGACTTACCACACAACAACTCTGGTTCCTCATCTTCAGAAGCATCAGCGGTCACCAGATGGTGTCTGGTTTCCTTAGACCTATTTTCCCAGACTGACAGACTTACCACACAACAACTCTGGTTCCTCATCTTCAGAAGCATCAGCGGTCACCAGATGGTGTCTGGTTTCCTTAGACCTATTTTCCCCAGACTTTATACATTAGGGATTTGTTGACGTGGCGTCAATTTTTTTTTAAATTCTAGATTATTATTCTACATTTTCTCCTGAAAAAAATTCCATTTTAATATTTTTGACAGATGGAAATATGTAAAAAAGGTTTCATTCACAATCTGTTATGTATAAATCCAGTCGTGGAACGAAATTAAATAGCCTAAATATTTCTGACTTTAAACCCCGTGTCCAGAATAATATATTCGAGTGATATGCAAAGATAGGCAAATTTTTATAAATGAAATATCACCTCATTTGCATATCTCAAAATACTATTTCCAATTAAATTATAGAAAAAGTGTTATATTTGTGTCCACGGTCAACCGGTAAAAGTTGATTGTGATTAAGGGTGTGGTGCCTGGCCTTCCATAGAGCAAAAGGAAGAACTACCCACTGTGCTAGCCCTGGCCAGTAACCCTCAGAGAGACTGATATAGTTGATTGTGATGTGATTAAGGGTGTGGTGCCTGGCCCTTCCATAGAGCAAAAGGAAGAACTACCCACTGTGCTAGCCCTGGCCAGTAACCCTCAGAGAGACTGATATAGTTGATTGTGATGTGATTAAGGGTGTGGTGCCTGGCCCTTCCATAGAGCAAAAGGAAGAACTACCCACTGTGCTAGCCCTGGCCAGTAACCCTCAGAGAGACTGATATAGTTGATTGTGATGTGATTAAGGGTGTGGAGCCTGGCCCTTCCATAGAGCAAAAGGAAGAACTACCCACTGTGCTAGCCCTGGCCAGTAACCCTCAGAGAGACTGATATAGTTGATTGTGATGTGATTAAGGGTGTGGTGCCTGGCCCTTCCATAGAGCAAAAGGAAGAACTACCCACTGTGCTAGCCCTGGCCAGTAACCCTCAGAGAGACTGATATAGTTGATTGTGATGTGATTAAGGGTGTGGTGCCTGGCCCTTCCATAGAGCAAAAGGAAGAACTACCCACTGTGCTAGCCCTGGCCAGTAACCCTCAGAGAGACTGATATAGTTGATTGTGATGTGATTAAGGGTGTGGTGCCTGGCCCTTCCATAGAGCAAAAGGAAGAACTACCCACTGTGCTAGCCCTGGCCAGTAACCCTCAGAGAGACTGATATAGTTGATTGTGATGTGATTAAGGGTGTGTGGTGCCTGGCCCTTCCATAGAGCAAAAGGAAGAACTACCCACTGTGCTAGCCCTGGCCAGTAACCCTCAGAGAGACTGATATAGTTGATTGTGATGTGATTAAGGGTGTGGAGCCTGGACCCTTCCATAGAGCAAAAGGAAGAACTACCCACTGTGCTAGCCCTGGCCAGTAACCCTCAGAGAGACTGATATAGTTGATTGTGATGTGATTAAGGGTGTGGAGCCTGGACCCTTCCATAGAGCAAAAGGAAGAACTACCCACTGTGCTAGCCCTGGCCAGTAACCCTCAGAGAGACTGATATAGTTGATTGTGATGTGATTAAGGGTGTGGTGCCTGGACTTCCATACTTCCATAGAGCAAAAGGAAGAACTACCCACTGTGCTAGCCCTGGCCAGTAACCCTCAGAGAGACTGATATAGTTGATTGTGATGTGATTAAGGGTGTGGTGCCTGGCCCTTCCATAGAGCAAAAGGAAGAACTACCCACTGTGCTAGCCCTGGCCAGTAACCCTCAGAGAGACTGATATAGTTGATTGTGATGTGATTAAGGGTGTGGTGCCTGGCCCTTCCATAGAGCAAAAGGAAGAACTACCCACTGTGCTAGCCCTGGCCAGTAACCCTCAGAGAGACTGATATAGTTGATTGTGATGTGATTAAGGGTGTGGTGCCTGACCCTTCCATAGAGCAAAAGGAAGAACTACCCACTGTGCTAGCCCTGGCCAGTAACCCTCAGAGAGACTGATATAGTTGATTGTGATGTGATTAAGGGTGTGGTGCCTGGCCCTTCCATAGAGCAAAAGGAAGAACTACCCACTGTGCTAGCCCTGGCCAGTAACCCTCAGAGAGACTGATATAGTTGATTGTGATGTGATTAAGGGTGTGGTGCCTGGCCCTTCCATAGAGCAAAAGGAAGAACTACCCACTGTGCTAGCCCTGGCCAGTAACCCTCAGAGAGACTGATATAGTTGATTGTGATGTGATTAAGGGTGTGGAGCCTGGCCCTTCCATAGAGCAAAAGGAAGAACTACCCACTGTGCTAGCCCTGGCCAGTAACCCTCAGAGAGACTGATATAGTTGATTGTGATGTGATTAAGGGTGTGGTGCCTGGCCCTTCCATAGAGCAAAAGGAAGAACTACCCACTGTGCTAGCCCTGGCCAGTAACCCTCAGAGAGACTGATATAGTTGATTGTGATGTGATTAAGGGTGTGGTGCCTGGCCCTTCCATAGAGCAAAAGGAAGAACTACCCACTGTGCTAGCCCTGGCCAGTAACCCTCAGAGAGACTGATATAGTTGATTGTGATGTGATTAAGGGTGTGGAGCCTGGCCCTTCCATAGAGCAAAAGGAAGAACTACCCACTGTGCTAGCCCTGGCCAGTAACCCTCAGAGAGACTGATATAGTTGATTGTGATGTGATTAAGGGTGTGGTGCCTGGCCCTTCCATAGAGCAAAAGGAAGAACTACCCACTGTGCTAGCCCTGGCCAGTAACCCTCAGAGAGACTGATATAGTTGATTGTGATGTGATTAAGGGTGTGGTGCCTGGCCCTTCCATAGAGCAAAAGGAAGAACTACCCACTGTGCTAGCCCTGGCCAGTAACCCTCAGAGAGACTGATATAGTTGATTGTGATGTGATTAAGGGTGTGGTGCCTGGCCCTTCCATAGAGCAAAAGGAAGAACTACCCACTGTGCTAGCCCTGGCCAGTAACCCTCAGAGAGACTGATATAGTTGATTGTGATGTGATTAAGGGTGTGGTGCCTGGCCCTTCCATAGA
>NC_088403.1:3611453-3624308 GCF_034236695.1 Oncorhynchus nerka
TATAGAACACTACTATAGACCAGGGCCCTATATAGAACACCACTATAGACCAGGGCCCTATATAGAACACTACTATAGACCAGGGCCCTATATAGAACACCACTATAGACCAGGGCCCTATATAGAACACTACTATAGACCAGGGTCCTATATAGAACACTACTATAGACCAGGACCCTATATAGAACACTACTATAGACCAGGGCCCTATATAGAACACTACTATAGACCAGGGCCCTATATAGAACACTACTATAGACCAGGGCCCTATATAGAACACTACTATAGACCAGGGCCCTATATAGAACACTACTATAGACCAGGGCCCTATATAGAACACTACTATAGACCAGGGCTCAGAGGGAATAGGGTGCCATTTGGACCACGATAACCGTTTCTTATCGGATTGATGATTGCCCGCTGGTGATTGAACGTCATCTTAAAAAGGAAGAAAATTGATTGGATGGGACCCTAGACGGAGTGCATTGATTGGTCGATGTCCAATTGGCAATAACCCTGTTTTACTGCCATTGATTCAGCATTGTTTCCAGGCTGTTATGGACTACAGGGGTGAAGAGAACAGCCCTATTGGACAATCGACTTCCCATATTATTTTACTGAGACCGTTGGGTTGATACTAGAGCAGACAGACATTATGGTAGTATAGGCAGAGCTTCCACTATCCTCACACTCAGAAGATACAGTTCTCTGATAATGTCTGTGCTTTTATGCACTTCGGGAATAGACGTTCTAAACAGAACCGTATCTGACAGTAGGGAGGTTTGGATGGAAGGAAGGAGGGAACAGTATCTGACAGTGGGGAGGTTTGGATGGAAGGAGGGAGGGAACAGTATCTGACAGTAGGGAGGTTTGGATGGAAGGAGGGAGGGAACAGTATCTGACAGTGGGGAGGTTTGGATGGAAGGAGGGGAGGGAGGGAACAGTATCTGACAGTAGGGAGGTTTGGATGGAAGGAAGGAGGGAGGGAACAGTATCTGACAGTAGGGAGGTTTGGAAGGAAGGAAGGAGGGAGGGAACAGTATCTGACAGTAGGGAGGTTTGGATGGAAGGAAGGAGGGAGGGAACAGTATCTGACAGTACGGAGGTTTGGATGGAAGGAGGGAGGGAGGGAACAGTATCTGACAGTAGGGGGTTTGGATGGAAGGAGGGAGGGAACAGTATCTGACAGTGGGGAGGTTTGGATGGAAGGAGGGGAGGGAGGGAACAGTATCTGACAGTAGGGAGGTTTGGATGGAAGGAAGGAGGGAGGGAACAGTATCTGACAGTAGGGAGGTTTGGAAGGAAGGAAGGAGGGAGGGAACAGTATCTGACAGTAGGGAGGTTTGGAAGGAAGGAAGGAGGGAGGGAACAGTATCTGACAGTAGGGAGGTTTGGAAGGAAGGAAGGAGGGAGGGAACAGTATCTGACAGTAGGGAGGTTTGGAAGGAAGGAAGGAGGGAACAGTATCTGACAGTAGGGAGGTTTGGAAGGAAGGAGGGAACAGTATCTGACAGTAGGGAGGTTTGGATGGAAGGAGGGAGGGAACAGTATCTGACAGTGGGGAGGTTTGGATGGAAGGAAGGAGGGAACAGTATCTGACAGTAGGGAGGTTTGGATGGAAGGAGGAGGGGGAACAGTATCTGACAGTGGGGAGGTTTGGATGGAAGGAAGGAAGGAGGGAGGGACAGTATCTGACAGTGGGGAGGTTTGGATGGAAGGAAGGAGGGAGGGAACAGTATCTGACAGTGGGAGGTTTGGATGGATGGAAGGAAGGAGGGAACAGTATCTGACAGTAGGGAGGTTTGGATGGAAGGAAGGAGGGAACAGTATCTGACAGTAGGGAGGTTTGGATGGATGGAAGGAGGGAGGAACAGTATCTGACAGTGGATGGAAGGAGGGAGGGAGGGAACAGTATCTGACAGTGGGGAGGTTTAGGAAGGAGGAGGGAACAGTTTGGTGGGGAGGTTTGGATGGAAGGAAGGAGGAACAGTAGACATAGGGAGGTTTAAGGATGGAAGGAAGGAACAGTATCTGACTGGAGGTTTGGATGGAAGGAAGGAGGGAACAGTATCTGACAGTAGGGAGGTTTGGATGGAAGGAAGAGGGAACAGTATCTGACAGTGGGGAGGTTAATGGAAGGAGGGAGGGAGGGAACAGTATCTGACAGTAGGGAGGTTTGGATAAGGAAGGAAGGAGGGAACAGTATCTGACAGTGGGATGTTTGGATGACAAGCAATAAGGAGGGAACGTATCCTACAGGTTTGGATGGAAGGAGAGGAGGGAACAGTATCTGACAGTTTTGGATGGAAGGAAGGAGGGAAGGAGGGAACAGTATCTGACCTAGGAAGGAAGCTTTTATCTGACTAGGGAGGTGGATGGAAAGGAGGAGAACAGTACAGGGGAGGGTTTGGATGGAAGTATTCAGGGAAGGAGGGACTTTTTCACACATAGGGAGGTTTGTTGGAAGGAAGGAGGGAACTTATCTGACATGGAGGTTTGGATTTTTAAAGGGAGGAGAACAATCTACAGTAGGGAGGTTTGGATAAGGAAGGAAGGGAACAGTATCCCATGGGGAGGTTTGGATGGAAGACAGGGGGAGGTACAATATCTGACATAGGGACATTTGGATACCCCATAATGAATCACAATATCTGACAGTAGGGAGGTTTGGATGGAAGGAAGGAGGGAACAGTATCTGACAGTAGGGAGGTTTGGATGGAAGGAGGAGGAGGAACATCACAATACCCCATGGAAGGAAGGAGGAGGAGGGAACAGTATCTGACAGTAGGGAGGTTTGGATGGAAGGAAGGAGGAGGAACAGTATCTGACAGTAGGGAGGTTTGGATGGAAGGAGGGAGGAGGGAACAGTATCTGACAGTAGGGAGGTTTGGATGGAAGGAAGGAGGGAGGGAACAGTATCTGACAGTGGGGAGGTTTGGATGGAAGGAGGAGGAACAGTATCTGACTTTTTTGGATGGAATTAAGGAAATAAAACAGTATCTGACAATCTGACAGTAGGGGACAGGTTTGCTGGAAGGAAGGAAGGAGGTTCAGTATCTGACATCCTGTTTGGATGGAAGGAAGGAGGAGGAACAGTATCTGACAGTAGGGGGTTTGGATGGAAGGATTCAAGGAAGAGGGCCAAATCTGACAGTCAGGGGATGGAAGGAAGGAAGAGGGTATCTGACAGTGAGATGGAAGGAAGGATGGTCAGTATCTGACAGTAGGGAGGTTTGGACAGTGGAAGGAAGGAGGGAGGGAACAGTATCTGACAGTAGGGAGGTTTGGAAGGAAGGAGGACAGTAGGGAGGTTTGGATGGAAGGAAGGAAGGAAAAGCCAGTATCTGACAGTAGGGAGGTTTGGAAAGGAAGGAGGGAACATCTGACAGTGGGGAGGTTTGGATGGAAGGAAGGAGGGAACAGTATCTGACAGTAGGGAGGTTTGGAAAGGAAGGACCTAACAGTATCTGACAGTAGGGAGGTTTGATGAAGGAAGGAAGGAGGGAACAGTATCTGACAGTAGGGAGGTTTGGATGGAAGGAAGGAGGGAACAGTATCTGACAGTAAGGTTTGGATGGAAGGAGACAAAAGTAATGGAAGGAAGGAGGGAACAGTATCTGACAGTAGGGAGGTTTGGATGGAAGGAGGGAGAGAGAGGGAACAGTATCTGACAGTGGGGAGGTTTGGATGGAAGGAAGGAGGGAGGGAACAGTATCTGACAGTGGGGAGGTTTGGATGGATGGAAGGAGGGAACAGTATCTGACAGTAGGGAGGTTTGGATGGAAGGAAGGAGGGAACAGTATCTGACAGTGGGGAGGTTTGGATGGAAGGAAGGAGGAACAGTATCTGACAGTAGGGAGGTTTGGATGGAAGGAAGGAGGGAACAGTATCTGACAGTAGGGAGGTTTGGATGGATGGAAGGAGGGAGAGGGAACAGTATCTGTCAGTGGATGGAAGGAGAGAGACAGAGGGATGTATAGCATAAGGAACAACACACCTGGTCTCCCCATGCAGCCCAGCTGGATGTGTAGCATAATGTAATGCCATAAGGAACAGACAGGAAGTCCAGCTGGATGTGTAGCATAATGTAATGCCATAAGGAAATTATCTTTGTGTTCTATCGTTTGTACCGACTCTGAACTCTAAATAGAAATTAACAACAGATGTAAAATGGTACATTTCCTTCTTTTCCGTCTCTCACAGTCTCTCACAGTCTCATATTATGGATACATACATATTATGACACAGCAATATACTGGGATTACGTGTCCGAGAGAACCATTTAATCCCAGATTACATGTAGACTAGTGGTTGTTTCTGACAAAACCCAAATCCTGGGCCTACATCTGCCAAGCAAGCCCTGGCTTGACTATCTCTGCCCTGCCCAAAACAGACATACAGGGCATTCGACAAGTATTCAGACCCCTTGACTTTTTCACACATTTTGTTATGTTACAGCCTTATTCTAAAATGGATTAAATTTTTAAAAATTCTCATCAATCAATCTACACATCACAATACCCCATAATGACATCACAATATCCCATACTGACATCACAATACCCATAATGACATCACAATGACATCACAATAATGACATCCATACCCCATAATGACATCACAATATCCCATACTGACATCACAATACCCCATAATGACATCACAATATCCCATACTGACATCACAATACATCACAATATCCATACTGACATCACAATACCCCATAATGACATCACAATATCCCATACTGACATCACAATACCCCATAATGACATCACAATATCCCATACTGACATCACAATACCCCATAATGACATCACAATATCCCATACTGACATCACAATACCCCATAATGACATCACGACACCCCATAATGACATCACGACACCCCATAATGACATCACGACACCCCATAATGACATCACGACACCCCATAATGACATCACGACACCCCATAATGACATCACGACACCCCATAATGACATCACGACACCCCATAATGACATCACGACACCCCATAGCGACAAAGCGAACAGGATTTATTCTTTTTTTTCTTTCAAATTAATAAAATAAAAAAATTAAAAAATACTTATTTGCATAAGGATTCAGACCCTTTGCTATGAGACTTGAAATTGAGTTCAGGTGCATCCTGTTTCCATTGATCATCCTTGAGATGTTTTTCAACTTGATTGGAGTCCACCTGTGGTAAATTCAATTGACCGGCCAAACTGAGCAATCAGGGGAGAAGGGCATTGGTCAGGAGGTGACCAAGAACCCGATGGTCACTCTGACAGAGCTCCAGAGTTCCTCTGTGGAAAAAGAGAAAACCACCTCTGCAGCACTTCACCAATCAGGCCTTTATGGTAGAGTGGCCAGACGGAAGCCACTCCCCAGTAAAAAGCACATGACTGCCCACTTAGACTTTGCCAAAAGGCACCTAAAGAACTCTTGACCATGAGAAACAAGACTGTCTGAGAATAGCCACCAAATGGCAACACACCACATGCTTCTTATATAGCATTTAGGCTACTAAATTGTTTACCAAAATGTGAATCCAATGAAATAACTTATCAAAAGACAAAACACACTAAGAAATCTCCTCCATATCTATACTGCACAACATTAGAGAGAGGAGAGAGACAGAGGAAGGAGGAGACAGGAGACGGGTGAGGAGGGAGGAGACGTTGTTGTACATATTTCACAAAAGTTAATGAGGCTTTATCCTCATCCAGACAGGCCATCTCAGGGAACCAGACAGGCCATCTCAGGGAACCAGACAGGCCATCTCAGGGAACCAGACAGGCCATCTCAGGGAACAGAGAGCCAGACAGGCCATCAGGGAACCAGAGAGCCAGACTGGCCATCTCAGGGAACCAGAGAGCCAGACAGGCCATCTCAGGGAACCAGAGAGCCAGACAGGCCATCTCAGGAACCAGAGAGCCAGACAGGCCATCTCAGGGAACCAGAGAGCCAGACAGGCCATCTCAGGGAACCAGAGAGCCAGACAGGCCATCTCAGGGAACCAGAGAGCCAGACAGGCCATCTCAGGGAACCAGAGAGCCAGACAGGCCATCTCAGGGAACCAGAGAGCCAGACAGGCCATCTCAGGGAACCAGAGAGCCAGACAGGCCATCTCAGGGAACCAGAGAGCCAGACAGGCCATCTCAGGGAACCAGAGAGCCAGACAGGCCATCTCAGGGAACCAGAGAGCCAGACAGGCCATCTCACCCAGAGAGCCAGACAGGCCATCTCAGGGAATTCAGAGAGCCAGAGAGGCCATCAGACAGGCCACCAGACAGGCCATCCGACAGGCCAGCTCAGGGAACCAGAGAGCCAGACAGGCCATCAGACAGGCCATCAGGTATAGGCCAGCTCAGGGAACCAGAGAGCCAGACAGGCCAGCTCAGGGAACCAGAGAGCCAGACAGGCCATCAGACAGGCCATCAGACAGGCCAGCTCAGGGAACCAGAGAGCCAGACAGGCCATCAGACAGGCCATCAGACAGGCCACCAGACAGGCCACCAGACAGGCCATACAGGCCAGCTCAGGGAACCAGAGAGCCAGACAGGCCATCAGACAGGCCAGCTCAGGTAACCAGACAGGCCATCAGACTGGCCACCAGACAGGCCACCAGACAGGCCACCAGACAGGCCACCAGACAGGCCATATTCAGGCCACCAGACAGGCCATCAGACAGGCCATCAGACAGGCCATCAGACAGGCCATCAGACAGGCCATCAGACAGGCCAGCTCTGGAACCAGAGGCCAGACAGGCCAGCTCAGGGAACCAGAGAGCCAGACAGGCCATCAGACAGGCCATCAAACAGGCAAGCTCAGGGAACACCTCAGAGCGAAACTAGGCAGACATCATCCTAGAGAAGAACGCCAAGAAGGTGTCATTGAACTCTCTGTCTGCAGCAAACACAACACAGAGGAGAGAGAGAGAACTGACCCTTAGAAACATTAATCTAACTGAATCATAATGCTGTTGTAAGATGGGCTGGGGGATTTGCGGAGTTGGAGGAGGGTAGTAGTATGTCTGCCAAAAAGCTCAGTGGCTCGCTGTGAACTATGACTTGATAGTCAGAGCACACGCAACATACAACACCGCACACAACTGGAGGCTGTCAGTTTCACCTGCTTTCAAAATGGAGACCGTTGGAGGGATGGAGGATGGGCTCTACAGTTGTCTGCAGTGCACAATGATCTAGATTCATCTCAGTGTCTGGATGTGGTATATTCATCTCAGTGTCTGGATGTGGTATATTCACCTCAGTGTCTGGATGTGGTATATTCACCTCAGTGTCTGGATGTGGTATATTCACCTCAGTGTCTGGATGTGGTATATTCACCTCAGTGTCTGGATGTGGTATATTCACCTCAGTGTCTGGATGTGGTATATTCACCTCAGTGTCTGGATGTGGTATATTCACCTCAGTGTCTGGATGTGGTATATTCACCTCAGTGTCTGGATGTGGTATATTCACCTCAGTGTCTGGATGTGGTATATTCACCTCAGTGTCTGGATGTGGTATATTCACCTCAGTGTCTGGATGTGGTATATTCACCTCAGTGTCTGGATGTGGTATATTCACCTCAGTGTCTGGATGTGGTATATTCACCTCAGTGTCTGGATGTGGTATATTCACCTCAGTGTCTGGATGTGGTATATTCATCTCAGTGTCTGGATGTGGTAGATTCACCTCAGTGTCTGGATGTGGTATATTCATCTCAGTGTCTGGATGTGGTATATTCACCTCAGTGTCTGGATGTGGTATATTCACCTCAGTGTCTGGATGTGGTATATTCACCTCAGTGTCTGGATGTATATTCACCTCAGTGTCTGGATGTGGTATATTCACCTCAGTGTCTGGATGTGGTATATTCACCTCAGTGTCTGGATGTGGTATATTCATCTCAGTGTCTGGATGTGGTATATTCACTCAGTGTCTGGATGTGGTATATTCACCTCAGTGTCTGGATGTGGTATATTCACCTCAGTGTCTGGATGTGGTATATTCACCTCAGTGTCTGGATGTGGTATATTCACCTCAGTGTCTGGATGTGGTATATTCACCTCAGTGTCTGGATGTGGTATATTCACCTCAGTGTCTGGATGTGGTATATTCACCTCAGTGTCTGGATGTGGTATATTCATCTCAGTGTCTGGATGTGGTATATTCACCTCAGTGTCTGGATGTGGTATATTCACCTCAGTGTCTGGATGTGGTATATTCATCTCAGTGTCTGGATGTGGTATATTCACCTCAGTGTCTGGATGTGGTATATTCACCTCAGTGTGTCTGGATGTGGTATATTCACCTCAGTGTCTGGATGTGGTATATTCATCTCAGTGTCTGGATGTGGTATATTCACCTCAGTGTCTGGATGTGGTATATTCACCTCAGTGTGGATGTGGTATATTCACCTCAGTGTGGATGTGGTATATTCACCTCAGTGTCTGGATGTGGTATATTCATCTCAGTGTCTGGATGTGGTATATTCACCTCAGTGTCTGGATGTGGTATATTCACCTCAGTGTCTGGATGTGGTATATTCACCTCAGTGTCTGGATGTGGTATATTCACCTCAGTGTCTGGATGTGGTATATTCACCTCAGTGTCTGGATGTGGTATATTCACCTCAGTGTCTGGATGTATATATTCACCTCAGTGTCTGGATGTGGTATATTCACCTCAGTGTCTGGATGTGGTATATTCACCTCAGTGTCTGGATGTGGTATATTCACCTCAGTGTCTGGATGTGGTATATTCATCTCAGTGTCTGGATGTGGTATATTCACCTCAGTGTCTGGATGTGGTATATTCACCTCAGTGTCTGGATGTGGTATATTCACCTCAGTGTCTGGATGTGGTATATTCACCTCAGTGTCTGGATGTGGTATATTCACCTCAGTGTCTGGATGTGGTATATTCACCTCAGTGTGGTATATTCACCTCAGTGTCTGGATGTGGTATATTCACCTCAGTGTCTGGATGTGGTATATTCACCTCAGTGTGGTATATTCACCTCAGTGTCTGGATGTGGTATATTCATCTCAGTGTCTGGATGTGGTATATTCACCTCAGTGTCTGGATGTGGTATATTCACCTCAGTGTCTGGATGTATATTCACCTCAGTGTCAGTGTGGTATATTCACCTCAGTGTCTGGATGTGGTATATTCACCTCAGTGTCTGGATGTGGTATATTCACCCTCAGTGTCTGGATGTGGTATATTCACCTCAGTGTCTGGATGTGGTATATTCACCTCAGTGTCTGGATGTGGTATATTCACCTCAGTGTCTGGATGTGGTATATTCACCTCAGTGTGGTATATTCACCTCAGTGTCTGGATGTGGTATATTCACCTCAGTGTCTGGATGTGGTATATTCATCTCAGTGTCTGGATGTGGTATATTCACCTCAGTGTCTGGATGTGTATATTCACCTCAGTGTGGTATATTCACCTCAGTGTCTGGATGTGGTATATTCACCTCAGTGTCTGGATGTGGTATATTCACCTCAGTGTCTGGATGTGGTATATTCACCTCAGTGTCTGGATGTGGTATATTCACCTCAGTGTCTGGATGTGGTATATTCACCTCAGTGTGGTGGTATATTCACCTCAGTGTCTGGATGTGGTATATTCACCTCAGTGTCTGGATGTGGTATATTCATCTCAGTGTCTGGATGTGGTATATTCATCTCAGTGTCTGGTATATTCACCTCAGTGTCTGGATGTGGTATATTCACCTCAGTGTCTGGATGTGGTATATTCACCTCAGTGTCTGGATGTGGTATATTCACCTCAGTGTCTGGATGTGGTATATTCACCTCAGTGTCTGGATATATTCACTGGTGTGGTATATTCACCTCAGTGTCTGGATGTGGTATATTCACCTCAGTGTCTGGATGTGGTATATTCACCTCAGTGTCTGGATGTGGTATATTCATCTCAGTGTCTGGATATATATCATCTCAGTGTCTGGATGTGGTATATTCACCTCAGTGTCTGGATGTGGTATATTCACCTCAGTGTCTGGATGTATATTCACCTCAGTGTCTGGATGTGGTATATTCACCTCAGTGTCTGGATGTGGTATATTCACCTCAGTGTCTGGATGTGGTATATTCACCTCAGTGTCTGGATGTGGTATATTCACTCAGTGTCTGGATGTGGTATATTCACCTCAGTGTCTGGATGTGGTATATTCATCTCAGTGTCTGGATGTGGTATATTCACCTCAGTGTCTGGATGTGGTATATTCACCTCAGTGTCTGGATGTGGTATATTCACCTCAGTGTGGTATATTCATCTCAGTGTGGTATATTCATCTCAGTGTGGTATATTCATCTCAGTGTCTGGATGTGGTATATTCACCTCAGTGTCTGGATGTGGTATATTCACCTCAGTGTCTGGATGTGGTATATTCACCTCAGTGTCTGGATGTGGTATATTCACCTCAGTGTCTGGATGTGGTATATTCACCTCAGTGTCTGGATGTGGTATATTCACCTCAGTGTCTGGATGTGGTATATTCACCTCAGTGTCTGGATGTGGTATATTCATCTCAGTGTCTGGATGTGGTATATTCATCTCAGTGTCTGGATGTGGTATATTCATCTCAGTGTCTGGATGTGGTATATTCACCTCAGTGTCTGGATGTGGTATATTCACCTCAGTGTCTGGATGTGGTATATTCACCTCAGTGTCTGGATGTGGTATATTCACTCAGTGTCTGGATGTGGTATATTCACCTCAGTGTCTGGATGTGTATATTCACCTCAGTGTCTGGATGTGGTATATTCACCTCAGTGTCTGGATGTGGTATATTCACCTCAGTGTCTGGATGTGGTATATTCACCTCAGTGTCTGGATGTGGTATATTCATCTCAGTGTGGTATATTCATCTCAGTGTCTGGATGTGGTATATTCACCTCAGTGTCTGGATGTGGTATATTCACCTCAGTGTCTGGATGTGGTATATTCACCTCAGTGTCTGGATGTGAGTATATTCACCTCAGTGTCTGGATGTGGTATATTCACCTCAGTGTCTGGATGTGGTATATTCACCTCAGTGTCTGGATGTGGTATATTCACCTCAGTGTCTGGATGTGGTATATTCACCTCAGTGTCTGGATGTGGTATATTCACCTCAGTGTCTGGATGTGGTATATTCATCTCAGTGTCTGGATGTGGTATATTCACCTCAGTGTCTGGATGTGGTATATTCATCTCAGTGTCTGGATGTGGTATATTCATCTCAGTGTCTGGATGTGGTATATTCATCTCAGTGTGGTATATTCATCTCAGTGTCTGGATGTGGTATATTCACCTCAGTGTGGTATATTCATCTCAGTGTCTGGATGTGGTATATTCATCTCAGTGTCTGGATGTGGTATATTCACCTCAGTGTCTGGATGTGGTATATTCATCTCAGTGTCTGGATGTGGTATATTCACCTCAGTGTCTGGATGTGGTATATTCACCTCAGTGTCTGGATGTGGTATATTCACCTCAGTGTCTGGATGTGGTATATTCACCTCAGTGTCTGGATGTGGTATATTCACCTCAGTGTCTGGATGTGGTATATTCATCTCAGTGTCTGGATGTGGTATATTCACCTCAGTGTCTGGATGTGGTATATTCATCTCAGTGTCTGGATGTGGTATATTCATCTCAGTGTCTGGATGTGGTATATTCATCTCAGTGTGGTATATTCATCTCAGTGTCTGGATGTGGTATATTCACCTCAGTGTGGTATATTCATCTCAGTGTCTGGATGTGGTATATTCATCTCAGTGTCTGGATGTGGTATATTCACCTCAGTGTCTGGATGTGGTATATTCACCTCAGTGTCTGGATGTGGTATATTCACCTCAGTGTCTGGATGTGGTATATTCACCTCAGTGTGGTATATTCACCTCAGTGTCTGGATGTGGTATATTCACCTCAGTGTCTGGATGTGGTATATTCATCTCAGTGTGGTATATTCACCTCAGTGTCTGGATGTGGTATATTCACCTCAGTGTCTGGATGTGGTATATTCACCTCAGTGTCTGGATGTGGTATATTCATCTCAGTGTCTGGATGTGGTATATTCACCTCAGTGTCTGGATGTGGTATATTCACCTCAGTGTCTGGATGTGGTATATTCACCTCAGTGTCTGGATGTGGTATATTCATCTCAGTGTCTGGATGTGGTATATTCATCTCAGTGTCTGGATGTGGTATATTCACCTCAGTGTCTGGATGTGGTATATTCACCTCAGTGTCTGGATGTGGTATATTCACCTCAGTGTCTGGATGTGGTATATTCATCTCAGTGTCTGGATGTGGTATATTCATCTCAGTGTCTGGATGTGGTATATTCACCTCAGTGTCTGGATGTGGTATATTCATCTCCAGTGTGGTATATTCATCTCAGTGTCTGGATGTGGTATATTCACCTCAGTGTCTGGATGTGGTATATTCACCTCAGTGTCTGGATGTGGTATATTCATCTCAGTGTGGTATATTCACCTCAGTGTCTGGATGTGGTATATTCACCTCAGTGTGGTATATTCATCTCAGTGTCTGGATGTGGTATATTCACCTCAGTGTCTGGATGTGGTATATTCACCTCAGTGTCTGGATGTGGTATATTCATCTCAGTGTGGTATATTCACCTCAGTGTCTGGATGTGGTATATTCACCTCAGTGTCTGGATGGTATATTCACCTCAGTGTCTGGATGTGGTATATTCACCTCAGTGTCTGGATGTGGTATATTCACCTCAGTGTGGTATATTCACCTCAGTGTCTGGATGTGGTATATTCACCTCAGTGTCTGGATGTGGTATATTCATCTCAGT